>NW_018253901.1:52462-78040 GCF_001263595.1 Phalaenopsis equestris | reverse complement strand
TCACTATCTGGTGGAAAGTCAGGGAAAGA
Source organism: Phalaenopsis equestris (assembly GCF_001263595.1). Lineage (NCBI taxonomy): Eukaryota > Viridiplantae > Streptophyta > Magnoliopsida > Asparagales > Orchidaceae > Phalaenopsis > Phalaenopsis equestris. Next base: position 78,011 of record NW_018253901.1, on the reverse strand, counting down.
AAGGTCATTTTCAAAATCATTAAAGGCTATCCAGATAAAGTAATCCTCACTTGAAAAAGAAAAAAAACAAAACATTGAAAACAATCCTTGAAAAGAAAAGAAAAATATATAGGATTGAAAGCAATCAAATGAAAAAGAGAAAAGAAAAGAAAAAATTATAAAGGTGAGGAGAAGCTTGAGGATATGCCTAATCAAAAAATTGGCTTCACTGGACCTACCTAAAGGGAAAACTTAAATACATTCCTGAACTTATATTTATGAAATAAATATTTTACTAGTAGTGTTCTCATGAAGTTCCTATCATTTGAATATTTTCAATGACGTAATATTGCAACATATAGTCATTCTTGAAATGAATAGAAGACTAGAACTCTTGAACTTGATTACTAGATAATCTTGTGGCTATAGAGTTAATAAAATTACTTGAAATTTTTCTAAAAATCTCACTATGATATTTATTTAAATCAAACTTATAGTATTTCTGAATTAAATCTTCACTACAATAGATCATAACTTTTATATAGTACTAAAATTACTTGAGGACAAGTAATAGTTACAGTGGGGGATTTTGATTAAAGGAAAATATGTTGAGATTTTCATACCTATTTTATACTATTTTTGATGATATTATACTTTAAAAAAATGTATTTTTGATTTTTTGTTACAGGAATGATTAATTATGGTCATTGGAGCAAAAAGATGCAAAAAGGAGCAAATTTGGAGCAAAAAGAACCAAAATGTTTAGAATTGAACTAGAGCACCGACAGCGCCATCGACCCCGTCGACGGCGAAATTTTCCCGAGACTCCAGAATTAATTCATTAAGAAGGTCCGCCGACGGTGCACTCGAGGCCTCTGACGGTGAGCTCGGCAGTTATGACCAACTAAGCTTTGGATGAGGACAAACTTTGAAGGGATGCTTAGGCAACTCTTGGGAAAGCTCATCCACAACTTTAAAAGAAGATTTTAGCTAAAAATTCTAGGGGCTCCGAAGTCTTTAGAGTTCTTGGAGGTTAGAAAGCTTCCATTAGTGTTTGCTAGAGTGTAAGACTTGTAAGGAATTCTTCGAAAGATTGTAAGACTGGAGGGAAAGTGAGAGATTTCTTCCTCCTTGCCGCTCCTCCTTGGAGATTTCTTCCTCCTTGCCGCTTTGAAGAGGAATTCTGTGTGCTATAAAGAAAGGAAGAGATTCAGAGGAACTTTGAGTTTTCTTGGTGAGAAATTAGAGATAAGTTTATTTATTTTTATAGTTTTTATGACTTTGAATTTATATATGAATTCCGAGTTTTGTTGTGTTTTCCTCATGAGATCTGAGTAGTTTTCATGAGATCTGAGTAGTTTTCTTTATCTTTCTCCATGCAATAAAAATTAATCTTGTGTAGGGTTAGAATTGTTTAAGATTTCTCTTATAGAAAGTTGATTAAGAAATTGTGATGATCTTTTCACTTCAATTACTTTTCACTTCGATCTTAATTTACTTTCAATCTGGCCAATTGATTTGTTAAAATATGTTGCGTTTTACAATTAAAGTGAGGATTTACAATTATTACTTGTGTTGATAAGTGTGACTTTACAATTTTTGAATATTTATTACGTCCATATTTATCTTATATTTTAAGCATATAAAAAGTCACTGTCAAAGTTTTTGGCACCGTTGCCGGGGAGTGATTGAGTGAGGGATGAAGTGTAGATGTTAGCCCTCAGGCGAGGGGAACGTGGGAGCTCCGAAGTGAGAACCAGTATCCTCCCAGCCTAGCCGTAGACTTAATAACCAAGCATAGGATTAGTCAATGTTCTTTATGCCTGGACCAAAGGGTAAAGAATATGTATGCCTGGACCAAAGGGTAAAGAATAGGTATGCTCCTATTTGGCACAATATAATTTGAACTGATTCACTTTATTCATTCACTATAATTTCTTGACAAGGAGAAGGATGCTTTCTTATAAATTGAATATCACATTCGAGCCTTCATTAGTATAATTAGTTCTTTAATAGTTTTTAAAATTACATATTTATTTTAATTTCATATTAGTGATAGATAAGCAAATTGAACTTCATTGTTGTGATTAAAGTATTGCTTTTCTAAAATCTTAGTTTGTAGTTCTAATCTTACTCCCTGTGGGATCGATATCTAAGACTCCATTAGAGCCCTATATTACTTGAGCGATACGTATACATGCGTTGATAAGTGTGACTTTACAATTATTGAATATTTATTATGTCCATATTTATCGAATCAATAACTATTATTAAAGATTTAGTACAGTTACTGAGGAACTAAATCTTTTAGCAGTATTAAATACTTATATTTTTAAGCATATATAAAGTCGCGGTCACTCCTTCAAAGAATTATCGCCGACATGATCTTAAGCAGATCTAAAAAGTCTTAATTTGATCTGATTGAAATATTTTCATTTCTCGAAGATATTATTAAATTAGTTGATAGTTAACCAACCAACCCATATATACTTAATATTTTCCAAAATATAATATCATAGGAATAGGCTGTCCTGATAGTTTTAGTTTTCATGCAGGGTAACATCATTGTTTAGCATGCAAATTTATGTAACCATAGAAGTACAAGAAAGACAACGCTGAAAACTATAAAACCGTACATGGCGAGTCTTCTCGTTTCACCACCTGAAACTCAAAGTGCATGTCAGGGCAATTTATATCAAGCAAGGAAGTAAAATTTTGATGAACTACCTAACCCTAGTCATATCTTGGTGGGTCCTTAGAAGTTTAATTAAGGATGATTTTTCCAAGCAAAACATATTAAGTTTAGTAGCTCTTCGAGGTATCCAACAGATCTGGAGAAAGAAGCAGGTCCATGCTACTCTCTCACTATCTGGTGGAAAGTCCAGAGTTCTTTTAAACTTGTTATGTTGCTTAATAATTCTTAATAATTGCTCAATAAACATTGATGTCTCAATTATTTCTTAGAGTAAGGTAATTATCATCTGTAATTTAATTTGGAAAATTATGTGGGTGAAGACTCTTAAAGAGGCAAGTTAGTGTTACTAGAACACTTAACCAAATTTTGGTTATAATTTGGCTTGTAGTGTTTGAAAGATGTTTTAATTTTTAATGATGTTTACTTTTCTAATCCTTATTTAAATGAAACTTGATTTAGCCTAAGTCACTACTAAGCCCTTAAGATTTTGGTGGGTGTCTTAGTCATTGCAAATGAAATTGACCTATAAGTGATGGTGATGATTCATGTTTTTGTTTTTTTTTTTTGTTCATCAAATAAGTGTTATGAATTAGTGAGTTATTAACACCCAAAATCATCCCCCAAAATTTATGATCATTTAATCGGCTAAACTCCCAAATTTAGGTAATTTAAGGAAATTGCAAATTTATCATTTTTAATTAGGACAAGTGAGGTTGGTTTCTACATGTTAACCCCTTATGTTTCAAACATCCAAATATGTTAATTAGAATCAAAGATTTCCCATTTACCTTTCTGAAAATAGGCCTAAATGTTAATTAAGGCTAAATTTCCAAAATTACACATTTGCCCCTAAGACTCTATCACTTCATAATTCATCAAAAGAATTTTTATCCTACCTCACTCATGAGTCAATTGAGACATCAGAGGAGAACGTGTGATCTTTCAAAATTTAATTTATCTATATAACTATTTTTAGTGTAAAAATAGGATTTTTCAAATAAAATTCCTAACTTGACCTAGGTAAATCATAATCCCTTAAAATTCTTACTAGAGGTAAGGTTAGCCTAGGGAAGCCTTTGGACTAAATTTCATGATTTTTTGAATTTTATTTGAATTTTAAGAATTATTTTAAATTCTGGGGTGTTTATTAATTATAAAATTTTTCAATGGTGGAAAATTAAGTTTTATATTTTTGTTAAATCTCTCTGAAGTCGAAGGACATAGAGAAATAAACTTCACATTATTTTGATTTTTATTGGAATTACTGGAATTATTTTAGTGAAAAAAAATAATTTTAGCCTTTAAAATTTATTTTAAGTTTCAAAATTCAATATCTTTATTTGAAAAATCAAGAAAAATATCCCAATTGTTCCTAAGTGCTTAGGAAGCAATTTGGAACATTTCCAGGAATTTTATTATTTTTTTTTATTTTTATAGATTTTTAATTATTTAAATATTTAAAGATGGCTAAAAATAATTTTTTTTATTTTTACTTCAAATTTATTTTTGTAAATATCCTCTGATCACAGAGAACTCCAAAACCCAAGTTTCTAATTTTGTAAGTTATATTTTAATTATTAAAAGTCATTTTAGTGCCAAAAATGTTAATTAACTTGAAAAATAATTTGAGATACTAATTGAACTCCAAATGTTTTGACATTTCTATGATGAGTTCTCTGGATCCTAAATAACAGCGGAGATTTAAAGTCAAGTCATTTAGATGTTTATGTTACCCAAGATTAATTTTCTTTATGTTTTAGGGTTGTTGAAGATTAAGTGCATTCTTAATGACTTAACTCATGAAATTATTTCCAAGGGGTCCTCTGGTCATAGTGAAACTTTCAAAATTTTCTTGGAACTTCCTAATCAACATGCTAATTATCATAATTATTTTATGCAAATAATAGACATGAACTTGAAAAATATGGATCTCTGTCTAGGGACCTCCTATGTCTTTGAAAAAAATTAGAGGATGTTCCCTAAGATAGAGGCAACAACATGCTAAATTTTCAAGCCATGGTAGTATTCCTACACGCATGGAGAATCAAAACATTCAAATCAGTGCTTAATTAAATAAAAATAATATATTCATCAAATTAACTCCAAATTATTTTTACATTCTTCTCCTCTCTTCACTAAGCAAGAGGGTATTTTTATTTTATTCTTATGATTTTTTTACACCAAGATATGAATTTTTAAAGATAGGGCTATTTATTTAAATAAGAAAATCCCTATTTTTCTATTTAAATGTGCGACGCTGACTGTATCTTCGACAGCTCCGAAGGCACGCATGGCGCGCTCTGGTTGGATGTCGCCATCCACATAGCCGCTGACTCGGCCTGCGGTTCATGTATGGAAGCGCTGTCTGGCTCGATCACCTCCGTCCATCTGATACACGCGCGATCGGACGGCTCCCCATCATTGTCCCCGATAGAGTGATCTCATGACTGTCCACACTAAAACCCTAAGATCTCAGCCTAAACTCAACCAAATCACTTCGTGTTTGATCTTATGGACTCGTCTAAGTGAGACGAACATATCCATACTGTACTCATACTATTAAATCAAGCCTAATCAAATGGAGAATCAAAATAGGCTTGGGAGGAAGAGGAGATCAATACCTTTGCTCTGAGAAGTGAAGCTTTGATCTGAGTTGCTTGACACGTTTGTTGGGCCCCAAGGAGGGTAGGGATTAAGCCACCAGTTGTGGTGCAAAGCCTAGGTAGGAATTCCACCAAGCCCTATTTTAGGTGTTGATCTACAGCTATGCTAGAGTTTCTGCAGAAGGGGGATTTGATGGGGCTTTTCCTTCTCTAACTTTGGTGAAGGTGTGGGTGAGTTTAATTTGATTGTTTTGGAGTGTAGGAGTCTAATGAGATCTATCCTGGTTTTAGGCAGAGATTCAAGCTCAAAATTGGGCTCCTTGAGCTCAACAATTGGTCTCCGACAAGGGGATTCATGGCAATGTGGTGGTTGGATTGCACTAAGGAGGTCTCAAAGAGGTTTTGGGATCAATTTAGGGAAGTCTATCAGAGAAATTTTTAGCACACATCCCATGGCCGTGGAGGTGAGTTTTTATAAAAATGGCTAAGGGGTGGCTCTCAAGGCCAATGTTTGGGTGTATTGTAATGCTTAGGTTGAGGGCAGAGGAGCTCTATCATTTGATTTGAGTGAGGTGGCCTCTAAGTTTGATTTGGGTGAAATTCAATAGGGGGTGGCCCTTAGTTTTGGCTTCTCCTGTGACTAGGCCAGCCAGCTATGGCAGGGGGAATAGGGGGAAGTGGCTAGGAGCTCAGGGAACCCAGGGGAATATGTCACAGCAATTTAATGCAATGAGGTATTATTTTTGGCAAAGATATCTTAAGCCTAAAAAAAATGAAAAATAAATCCCTTAATTTCAGGGACCCTTAGCCCATGGCTCATCTATCTTGAGTTAGATGGTTCTTAGCTCAGTTTAAGGGTCCAACTAATGGCAGTGGTGGAGTTAATTTGATGGCTTTGGGGTGGTTAGGCTACATTTATTGTGTGGGTCCAAGTGGGTGCAAATGACAAATACTTTGCTTTGGGCTAGTCTAGCCATGTTTATTGGCCTAATTAATTGTTGCATTTGGTGTAGTTTATTGTAAGGAAAAATTTTGGTGAAGGATGGATTTTGAGTTCAGTTTGGGGGTCAATTTGAAGGATTTTGGAGATTTGGTCAATTTGGGCATATTGGGCTAGACTTGGGTCTAGATTTGGTTAGCCTTAGGATACCTTCGGCTAAGTCCAAATTTATTATTGAAAATAGTCAATAGGAATGCCATGAAGAGTTTTGAACATGAATTGGGTGCCAATTTTGGGGTTAAGACAATTAATTTGGTGAAATTTGGGGACAAAGACAATTTAGGCAAAATTTGGTGCTTTTTTTTGAACTTCGGTTGAAATTAAGTGAAATTAAGGTTTCACTAAGGCCAATTGAAGGTCAATTTTGATGTTTAATTATTTTAGGAAGAGTTTAAAACATAAATTGTTGCCAATTGAGTGGGCTATGGGTTCAATTTTGTGAGATTAGGTCATGTGCCCAAAATTGGGGGTTTGACCTATATCAATATTTGGCTCGACGAATGAGCCAATTGAGCTTGGATTTAGTTTATATTGGACATATCAAGGTCCTGGGGCCAAAATTGGAGTTTTGATCTAAATCAAAATTGGGCTTAATGAATGGGTCAATTGAGCTTGGATTTGGTTTTTTTTGGTCATATTGAGGGTGAATTTAAGTTTGGCATTGAAATTTGGGAATATTGGAATTAAATTGATGAACATTTGGAGTGATTTGGGGAAAATATGGGCCTTTAAAGGGCAACTTGGGAGTTTTGATCAAAGATGGTTAAATTGGCTAAATTCGGTCATGTGATAGTTCAAAAAAATGAAATCGGGAGTATTTGGATTATTTTGGGAATTTTTTGGAATTTTTGGGGTAAGGAAGGGTATTTTGGTAATGTGGTCAATTTTGGTGATTTTGGATAGTTTGGGGGTTTTCAAGGGTTTTTAAATGATTTTTTGAACCAACTTGAGTATTTTGGGTAAATTTGGGAATTTTGGCCAAATTTGGGGACCTAGGGGTATCAAGTTAATTTGGGGGATTTTAGGGGCAAAAGGCTAGGTTGGGTATCTTGGTAGAGTTTGAGTGCCAACCACGATCAATAAGCCATGGACCAATGGAATCCCAATTTTGAGTCCTCTATTTAGTGGTCTTAGCTAAAATCTAGCCTAGAGCTAGTGGGTTTAGGGGACCACCTACGTGAGTCTCCCAAAAGTATCAAGGGACCAAAGCCTAGAAGTTTAAGTTTAGGATTATGAGTGATTGTGAGGGCAAGTATGTACCTTAAGCCCTAGAACAACACCCAGGGTAAACCCTAAGGTCCAGTAGTCCTAAGGGTGACTCACCTTGTGTTCCACCATAATGACCCCACCTACTATGTGTTGGAGGTTAGGACCAATATGTGGAATTTCAAGTTTAGAGAAGAGTTTGGAATTTCTAATAATGAGGGTTCCTTTTCTATTTTTCTACGAATAGTCAATAAGAAAGTCCTATGGCTATACCTTATGCTATTAAAGCAGAAAAGCTAAATGTCAACCAAAAGTGAGGTCAAGAAATGGACCTCAAATAGATGGGGTGTGTTGGGCAAGCACACCGCGCGTATTGGCGTTGACCGACAAGATCAACAAAACTAACACAGACTCCTAAGTCAATAGACTTAGAAAGAAGTGTAAAATTGAGTAACAATTGTCTAAGCTGGGGAGTAACAGATACTGTTGCTGGGGAAAAGAAAAGAGACTCCGCAAACGACCGTTGGGAAAACTGACGATTGAGGCGGGGACTCGATTCCAAATTCATTGTTTAATTTTGATTTTAACATTAATAATTTCAGAGAATAGGATTGTGTGGGAGGACCAAATTAAGATGAAAGGCACAGAGGCTCGCATCCGACTCAAAAAGCTAACAATAGTGTAGAAGATGGCAACCATTAAGCATATTACGACATAAAGAAAGGACAATACCAGTTCGAGTTACCACTTGGGAGTTATATTCAAACTGACATGTGACAGGGAGAATATATATGTCACATTAGGAAGGAAAGCACTGGGACTCACATGCAACTCAAGAGGCGATGAAGAAAATATCGGCTACATTGAGGAGGAAAGAATCAGGACTCACATCCAACTCAAGAGTTAGCAGGAAAATATATCGAACACGTTAGGAAGGAAAGCACTGGAACTCACATCTAACCCAAGAGGTGATGAGGAAAATATCTTCTATCAACTACATTGAGGAGGAAAGCACTATGACTCACATCCAACTCAAGCGTTAGCGGGAACACATATCGATCTCATTAGGATGGAAAGCACTGGGACTCACATCCAACCTAAGAGGTGACGAGGAAAATATATGATACATTGAGGAGGAAAGCACTAAGACTCACATCTAACTCAAGCGCTAACAGGAAAACATATCGATCACATTAGGAAGGAAAGCGTTGTGACTCGCATCCAACCTAAGAAGTGACGAGGAAAATATCTGCTAGGCTGAGGAAAGCTCCGGGACTCACATCCAACTCAAGTGGTAGCGGGAAAAATATATCAATCATGTTAGGAAGGAAAGCACTGGGCTTACATCCAACCTAAGAGGTGATGCAGAAAATATCTTCTACGTTGAGGAGGAAAGCGTTGTGACTCACATCCAACTCAAGTGGTAGCAGTAAAAATTGGAAGAAAAGCACTGTGACTCACATCCAACCTAAGAGTTGACAAAGAAAATATCTACTACATTAAGGAAGAAAGCACTGTGACTCACATCAAACTCAAGCGGTAGCGGGAAAATATATGGATCACGTTACGAAGGAAAGCGTTGGGACTCACATCCAACCTAAGAGGTGATGAGGAAAATATCTACTACGTTGAGGAGGAAAGCACTGTGACTCACATCCAACTCAAGCGGTAGCAAGAAAATTAAGAAGGAAAGCGCTGGGACTCATATCCAACCTAAGAGTTGACAAGAAAAATATCTGATACATTGAGGAAGAAAGCGTTGTGACTTAAATCAAACTCAAGCTGTAGTGGGAAAATATATGAATCACATTAGGAAGGAAAGTGCTAGGGACTCACATCCAACCTAAGAGGTGATGAGGAAAATATCTGTTACAGTGAGCAGGAAAACGCTGTGACTCACATAGAACTCAAGTGCTAGTGAATAAATATATTGATCACGTTAGGAAGCAAAGCGTTGGGACTCACATCCAACCTAAGAGGTGACGAGGAAAATTTCTACTACATTGAGGAGGAAAGCGCTGTGACTCACATCCAACTCAAGAGGTAGTGAGAAAATATCTGCTACATTGAGGAGGAAAGCTCTGGGACTCACATCCAACTCAAGTGGTAGTCAGAAAATATATCAATCACGTTAGGAAGGAAAGCACTGGAACTCACATCCAACCTAAGATGTGGTGAGGAAAATATCTGCCACGTTGAGGAGGAAAGCGCTGTGACTCACATTTAACTCAAGAGATAGCGAGAAAATATATGGATCACGTTAGGAAGGAAAGCATTGGGACTCACATCTAACCTAAGAGGTGACGAGGAAGATATCTGCTATGTTGAGGAGGAAAGCGTTGTGACTCACATCCAATTCAAGAGGTAGCGAGAAAATATCTGCTACATTGAAGAGAAAAGCGCTGTGACTCACATCTAGCTCAAGTGGTAGCGGGAAAAAATATCGATCACATTAGGAAGGAAAGTATTGAGACTCACATACAACCTAAGAGGTGACAAGGGTGTAGAGGGTAGCAACCATTAAGTACATTGCGCCAAGAAGAAAGGGAGACTATACCAGTTTGAGCTACAACTAGGGACATTACATCTGAACTGGATCTAGCCAAAAGGTGACACGAGGTTTGATTGAGTGCTAAGAAGGGAATAGGGCTCCAAAAACCAGCCCCGAATGCAAGGAGTGGTGAGGAGTTTGACACTCCATAGGGAATGTGAAGAGTTTCAGGAGATTTTGTGCAGAATGTCTAATCCTGTGGGGATGTGAAGAAAATTAATGCAGATAAAGATAGCTGTGGTGCTCGCACAAAGAGTAAGAAACTCCGAATCCGAGAGAATCCACTCAACAGATTCATTTTCTTTTCTTGTTGCTTTTATCACATTTAATTTTTCAAAATGTCTTTAAAATTTTAATTTTAGTTGGTTTATTTTTAAAATAAATTTATTTTGTTGTTTGTTCATTTGTGATTATTTTTATTTGAGTATTTTGCTTTGATAAAGATTCGTTGTTTCATTCTTCGTTCCTTCAAATTCTGAACCAACGAATGGTTCGTGGCTTCCATCCATCGTACAAAAAAGACAATTGATAAAAAGGCACATTTTTAGAGAAATTTTTATTAATCTGTTCCAATCAAGATGTCACAGATCAAACATAGGCTAAAACCTCAAAAAGGTACAATATATAGTCCATATCAAAGTACATCCAAAACATTTCATGCCATGTACATCGTAGGCTGAGTATGTTTGATACATATCATGTTGCTGTAAAAAAAAGTGAACCCTCTTATCATCTGTATCAGGTATGACGAGCTCCTGATCGAGCAGACCTTCTAAGCCATGTTCCAAGACAAGAGTTCCCTTTGCATGTACTTAGAGGTACAACCCTCTCAAAGTTTGTATGGTAGCAACTCTTCTAGTTCTAGGTCTGCTTGAAATCCGTATGGTGCTTTACTGTTGTCCATCCTACGAAAGGTTACGGACACCCTACGGTGTCACGCCCATGGGATGCAGTGCTTGGCGACATCTGCCCCGTTTCCTTTCAGGACCAAAACTAAACCAACTGGCAGTGAAATCTCTACAGCTCCTCTGAACTCGCCAGGACCGACCATGTCAATTTCTTTTCCAAATAATATATTTCCTTTCCTCATAAATGAGACTGTGTTGAAGGGCCTCACAAAATTGTGTTGGTTTATATGGGGAGGGATGCAATCACCCGCATCATAGATGTTGATGATGCAACTATTCAAGATGCAAGTATCTGATAGTATGTTCCATCTAACCATCCACCTTGATCATCCACTTTATAATAAGAGGTAGTGGATCTACCTGGTCATGTCTGAGGATACTCGGTGGATTTCCTTGTCTGCCCTTTGTAAAATTGTCTTTTAATAATTGATCCCACCAGCCACACTGAATGGTGATTCTTCCTTTTTCTCTCATCCATTTCTTCGTCTAAGAGTATGTTCTTTCCATTAGAAGGCCTGCTCGGCCTCTATCCCTCAAGATAAAGATGTAGTTAGGAATGCTTCTGTCCAGGCCTTCCAGTATGTTGACGAATCTTCCTTGGACTTCCTCATAGAATTCATGCTTCATCAAAATGTTTTATCAAGTCTTGTGTTTATCCCTCGAGATAGATACAGGGTATCAAGTATATTGCTCTTTCATTTAAACAATAGGAAATATGGGGTCAGTTTGCTCTCATATTTTTCTAAACTTAAATCTATATGTAAATTAAAACATCCTTCCGAAGCGGGCGACGGGATTTCAATGTCAGTGACCGACAGCTTCTTGTAGGCAACTCCTTCAACCAAAATAGTGACAACAATTTAGTAAAATTTATTGTGATAAGTCTCCCCAAGTTTTGATAGACCCAGATGCTAACAAATTTAGCCAAGCCTTGGCTTTATCCCACAATGAAAAAAGAAAAAGTCTAAGCCTAACAACATCATTAGACACTCCGTCATATTTAAATGTAGCACAAATTTCAAGAAAACTAGCAAGATGTAAATTAGGTTCTTCAATAGGTGTTCCTCCAAACTTATTATTTTGTACCATTTTTATTTTGTACCATTTTATTATTTTGTACCATTTTGATAATAGCAGGTTTAAGATCAAATGAATTAGCAGCAACATCAGGATTTTTAATAGTCAAGTGAAGTTTATCTGTTGTCGGATTTGCTTAATCTTTTAAAGGTCTTTGTCGATTCTCATTTATTGGGTTTTCTAAGCGTCATTTCCTGTAAAGTAAATTTTTAATTTCTCTTTGTTATTTTTTAATTTTTCTAATTGTACATTCTAATTCTGAATCGTAAGGTATTAAACCTTCAGATCTAATATTTTGCATAAATAAATAAAGCAAGCAAAGTGAAACTCTCTAAAAAAATATTTCTTTTTGGATTTTTAAATTTTAAATTTTTTTATATTTATTATTTTTTTAATAATAATAATAACTTTTTTATGGTATATTTATCATCTCTAAATTTCCTAAGTTATTAAAATTATTTAATTCAATAGTTACCTTCCCCACGCAACGGCGTTTGATCTGATATTTTTTATAGGTAAGGATTTATGAAGTTGACACCACTACTTGAAGAATATAATCCTCAGCAACGGTGCCAAAAACATAATCTAACTTTTTTGTTGTGATAGATTGTGTAAAATTTAATTAAATATAATTAATTAATATTCGAATTTTGGGCAAGTATACGTATCATTATCAAGTAATAATGAACTTCCAATTTAAACCTTCTCTATAGGATCGATGTTTGGGGCTTAAATAGAAAGTCCATTATTACTTGATAACAACACATATACTTGCATAGTATCCAAATATTAATTGATTATATTTAATTAAATTTAATAGAATCTATCGCAACAAAAAAGTAGGATCAAGTTTTTGGCGCCGTTGTCGGGGATTAAATTCTTCAAGTTGTGGTGTCAACTTCATAAATCCTTACATATAAAAATATTAGATCAGGTGACTGACTGAAAATCCCCAATTTGATCTTAGTTTTCAAAAACTAAAGTGAGAGTTAGCCTTCAGGGAAGGGAAGTGAGAGCTCTCGAGTGGGAGCCAATATCCTAATAGCCTAGCCACGGATTTAAGGACTAAACCTAATATTAAACAATGATTTTCTATAACATTTAATCAGGGTAGAGAATTAAAATTGCTCTTATTTGGAATAATACATATTTAAGCCATTTATCTCATCTCCATTAACAAAAACTCATTGTAGTGGGAAGTTATTTTTTCACATTAGAAAACTTCATCACATAAACATAGTTTAGTAGTTATTAATTTTAAAACCTACTTTTAGATTCTACTAATAGTAAATAAGTTAGCTTTGATATTATCTTACACTTTTGAAATTAGTGACAATAATTTCTTTTTATTTCTGTAAATTTTCTAGTTAATTTATCATTTCAAATTTAAACCTTCCCCGTGGGATCACTATTTAGGACTTATAAAGAAAGTCTTATATTATTTTATAAGGATACGTATACTTTCCTAGAATCCCAACTTAAGTGCTTAACGTTATTATTCATAAAATATCACATCATGCTTTTGGCACCATTGCAAAGCAAAGTCAACTTTATAATTTTACACAACTATATTTTTTTGACAGCACCATCAGGAGCGCCGACGGCATCCAAAGTATTTTTCACATGCTGAACGATTATGACAGACTTTTGCGTGATTTCACTCCATAATAACCATGGAGAGGTGTTTTTAAAGTCCTAAAAATAGAGTTGGACATCTAGAAACATCCTAATTTTGAATTCTATGGCTTCCAATTCCATAAATACTTCAAGATATGGAGTTTTTAATAGAAGAAAGTTTATCAATTTGACGTGTAGAGATTATACGGCAAAGTCATCACAAAGAGGAGACTTATCAAGGAGATAGGCTTTGTCAATCATGGATTTAATAATTCGAGTTCTCAGATCGAGAAAATCATTGGACAGAGATGTTGGGAAGTTTTGTGCTAAACTACCACTGTAGTTGTAGTACCCGTAGTAAAAGTGTTTTATGCCAACCTACATGGAATTATCCGAGTTTTCTTCATCTGAGGTAAGGTTGTACCATTTACTCCAGCTTACATTAATGATCTTTATATGATGGAAAATGTTCCAATCTATCATTATACAAATTTTATTCCGACGAGAGATATGATGAAAGATGTATATAATTTTCTAACGGATGAAAATGATAATTGGGAAATCAGAGATGAGGGATACGTTAGTTTCTCTGCATCGCTACTTAACCCAATTTCAAAATATTGGCATTTCTTCATATCTGCAAAATTACTACCTAATATCAAGATTAGTAGAGTTACAAAAGAAATTGTCATTTTAACTTATTGCATTCAAATGGAAAACCTATTGACGTACGGTCAATTATTTTCAAATCTGTTATGGGTGTTATCATGAATGGGCCAATATATGGACTTGGGCATCCTTATATAATTTTCCTACTATATACTGAATCTCAAGTTCCATATGAAAGTTGGGAAAAAGTTTTACTACCTCGGGAGCCCATGATTCCTGAGCCCATGATTCCTATTGATTTGATTGAAATTACATAGGGAATGGAAATGAAGCATTAGATTGTATTTTGGATCATTCATCACATGTTTCAACACTATTGATGCCACCAGAAGTTGGAAGTTCAATATCTTTGGATAAGAGAATAAAGAAAATAGAAAGAGAACTTCAGAGTATCACAAATGCAATAAGAAATCTTAACTTCCCATTTGATCACCTAGATTGGAGAATGAAGGAGAACTTTGACCATATAGGAACAATTGAAGCAAGATTGGTAAAGAAGTTTAAGAAAAATGGATGGATGGATGACAATTCGACTGATCAGTTCCCGTACCAACCCTTCTACAGATTATATGTCCATTACCAGTCTATGAGAGATATTAGAGGAGGAGAAAGTACTGAAAAAGAGGCAGATTAATTGATGAAGTTGGACTCTCTACTATTTTAAAATACTTATGCTTTAATGTAATTGTGTGGATTTGATTTACTTTACTTTGCTTTAGAACTTTGATTATGTGTATAGTTTTGTGTCAACGTTTTAGTGTTGTGGCTTGATTTTTACGCTGAATTATAAGGTAGGTTTCTTTGAAGAAGTGGAAATGTGATTAGAAAAATATATTTGTAAAAAGTGTATTTTCATATATAAAAGTTAGTTTAGTGTTGTTTATGAAAATGTTTGTATGTGAATTATTTTAAGATGAAAATTAATGTTCAAAAAGACTAAATAAACTTTGGAGTATATTGGGAGAAAATTGAAAATTGAAAAAATCAAGAAAGTTAATTTTTGGCCGCTAGCAAGACGGCGTCGGATGGGCGCAAACAGCGCCCTCAACCTGAATCAACCCTAACACCTTTAAAATTCATGATTTACATAGTGATATGCCTTTTTTACCCCTGGAGTCACTTTCAAACTCCGATTTTGCACCTAGGGCTTGCTATTGCTTGGATTTGAGGTGATTCTAAGGAGAACAAAGCTTGGATTTCATCTTCTCTGGGTAAGAGCTACATTTTGTACTCAAAATTTTTTATTTTCACCAAGGATTTATCTCACATTACCAAGATGCAAAATTTTGAGAGTTTTTTGGAAGATTTTGAGAAAATCCTTTGGTGAAGAATTCTTACTTATAGATTTAAGTTTAAAACGTTCCACATTGTAATTTTTAGAATTTTTTTGCGAATTTATTTGGATTTTATCAATTTTTTGTAGATTTACCATGACACCTAGAATGAGCAAAGGAAAAAAGAAAATTGGATTTTGATAATCAAAAGTTTGTCAATTACAAGGCGAACATTTGCTCCAATATTCTACGTAACACTAAAAAAGTGATTCCAGATCGAGGATTTAAAAATCCAAGAAGAGAAGTCGAGAGAATAATAAATGCTCAGCAGTGGCAGAATTTTTGTTATTTTACTGTCAAGGCGATTATTGGCATCGTGATTGAGTTCTATGCCAATTTAAAGGAGACTTCTGAAGACTTTGTGTTTGTTCGAGGGAAAATGATGGAGTTTACTCTGAGTAAAATTAATGAATTTTATCAGTTGGGAGATGTGTATAACTACCAGTACAAATCATTTTCTACTATCAATGAGGCCTTGGATGAGGTTATTTCTTTTCTTACTAATGTAAGTGGAACCTAGAAGGTGAATAATGGAGTTAAGGTAAATTTCCTCTTTCTATGTTAAATGTAGTATCTAAGGCCTGTCATTCTTTTATTTTTGGAAGAATGATTCCAACAGATCATCATAGTGGTGTTACAAGGGATAGAGTCATCTTAAACTTTTGTATCCAGCAGATGAAAAGAATAGATGTGGGCTCTATTATTTATAGGAACACTCGATCTAATGCCTTTGGAGAAACATCTAGAGGTTTTGCAAACCACACCATGATCTTCACATTATGTGAACATGCAGGAATTGATTATAGACTAGAGGAGGAGAGGATTGAACCTCTAAGACCTATTGGGCATGCTAATATCAAGACATATGAATCTCATGCTTGATGGATATCTGGAAGTAGTACTAGGGATATTCCTTCTACTTCACGTACTTCTAGTACCCCTAGTATCCAAGAACTTATTGAACAAATGACGACCCAACAGGGAGATATTTTGAGAATGGATCATAGAATGGAAAATATGGACGGCAGAAATGGTCACTTTGATGATTTGATAAGATAGAAGTTTGAATATGATGTTGCTTATGATGATACAATGGCCAAATTCATGAAGGGTGATTACTCAGTTCAGTTTCCTACTCACCCTATTTTTACTCCATATCAGCAGGATTTTTACTCCATATCAGCAGGAAAATTTGGATGTAGATGAAGAAAAAGAAGAAGATGATGATTGGTGATGCTTTAGTTAGATTTTATTTAGTTTTTGTTTAATTGTATTTTATTTTTAAGATTGTTTGTTTATGGATTGTGGTACTTTATTTTTGTTGTATGTTATGATGTGAACTATGGATTTATGAGACTATTTTTAATATTGTTATTAGTTTTTAGTACTTTGTTGGATGTATTTGTAGTTAACTCTTTCTCAACAAATTTTTATATGTATTATGTGCTATTTAATTTTTTAAGTCTTGTAGCTTTTCATATTAGCACTTGCAATATTTCAGAGTTAAGTTTATAATCAGAACCTTCAATAGGTATGTCTTTTCTTTATGTATTAAATGTTTTTTTAACCCTTAGTTTTTAAATTCTTCATTTAAAATTTTCTAAAAATTAAATTTTTGGGGGGAAGAAAAATTCCTTTTAAAGAAAAGAAACTAAATTTTATTTGTCCTTAGTTAGATTTATTTTTAAAATATTTTAAAAATTTAAGATGACCTTTGGTATTAGAGGGTAACTTTAGATAACTATATTTATGTTTCTAAATATATAGTAAACTTAAGTAAAATTTTCAAATAGTAAAAGTTAATTTTAGAGATTAAGATTATTTGTTTTGATATAATGATACTATATTTTTCTATTTTTAGTAAAGGAATTATTATTTTTGAAGTATTAAGAATCTTAAAGATTCATGTAAGAACAAAAGATTAAAACTTTATGAAAAATATTTAAAGCTAAAATAAATTTATAAACTGAAGGAGTGTGAAAAGTTTTAACTTTGAGAAGGGGATAGTGAAGTTCAAATTCATTAATGGATATCCAGATATAGTAATCCTCACATGAAAAGAAAAAATAAAAAGAAAAGAAAAAAAAAGAAAAAATAGGATTGAAAATAATCCTGAAAAGAAAAGAGAAAAAAAGAAAAGAAAAGAAAAGAAAAAAAAGATGTGAGCAGAAGCTTGAGGAGATGTCTAATTAAAAATTGGCTTCACTTGAATCAACTTAAAGAAGAAGGCTTGGCTACATTTTCTAAACTTATATTTTAATATTAGCTTATTTAGTAGTAAAGTTTCATGAAGTTCTTTTTCATATGGATATTTTAAGTGGCTTTAATATTAATAATTTGAAATTTTCCTTGAAAAGAATAGAGAATCAAAAATCTTTGACATGACTACTGAAAATTCTTATACCTTTAGTTTTAATTGGAGTTATTTTCATTTTTTTCTAAGAGATGTTATTTTATCTAGTAAACTAAGATATGAAAATCCATAAGTTAAAATCTTTACCATAAGTCATTTTTTTTATGTAATAAAGGAGTTACTTCAGAATAAGAAACATTTAAGTTTGGGGGATTTTGATACAACAAAAATATATACATTTTTAGCCCATATTTTATACTCATTTTTGGTGATATTAAATTTCAATGGAAGGTATTTTCTATGTTTTATTGCAGTCTTGGAGCAAAAAGAAAGCAAAAAGAATGAAATTTGAAGCAAAAATAGAGATTTGGAAGAATTACTCAGTGCAGACGGCGCGAGAAGGATGTTGGACAGCGCAGACCTATAGAAAGGATGCAAAACAAGAGTTAGTGTTGATGGTTAGTGTCGATGGCGCCAGACTGGGCACCGACGATGCCATTTGATAGAAACTTGGGATTTAATTACGGGCCTGTGACGCCGAGGGTGTTGATATGCCTAAAATATATAGTGTTTTTAAACACATTTTTATACTTATTTTTGAGATATTGCACTCTAATGGAAGGTATTTTTGTGTTTTTTTTTTCAGGTACAACTAAAAAGGTGAAAAATGTTTAAAGAAGTGAAAAAGGATCAAATTTTGAGCAAATAGGTGAAAAATGTGCAAAAGTGTTTTGGCGCCTAAGCTCCAGATCCGGCGCTTAAGAGCCAGGTAAATAGAGAAGGGTGCGTGTAAGCAGCAGGCCCCGCGTTTAAACGCCAGTGGCAGTTATCGGACAATTAAATTTGGCTTTTACAAATTTTAAAAAGGTTTTTGGGGCACCTATTGGCTTAATAGGTGGTTACAACTACCATGGACAAAAATTATTGTGAAAGGATGCATCTCTTGGGTATATACATCAAATCTAGACACATTTTGAAGAGATATCGAGGAACCTTTTGGAGAATTGTAAAAGAAAGAAGATTGGGACTTTGAAAGAGGTCCTAAAAGTACTGGAAAAGTTTTGAAAGTTTAAAATTTGGGGAGTTAGTTGGAGAGATTTTCTGGCACACATATTTATCCTTTTTTTTATTTTTAGTTTTATATTGAGTGTGTTGTAAGAGAGAAGAGATTCAAAGGAACTTCAAGAGTTTGGTGGAGGACTTGAGATAAGTTTTTATCTTTTGTTTTAGACTACTTCTGGTTTTAATTGAGACTTGTTGTTGGTTTGAAAATGATTTCTACTTTTAAACTAAAGTGTGATTTTGTTTTCTCCATGGATTCTTAGTAGTTTACTTTATCTTGCTTCTTAAAATGATAAGTAATTCAGTGTTGGCTGGAAGTTGTGGAAAGTATTGATCTTTAATGTTGGAAGAAGTTGTGATGATTTAAATATATGTACTCATGTACTTTCTGATTTGGTCAATCCAGATGTTAAAATTTGTTGTGAGAACATGTAACAATCGAAATGGTATTATCTCAGTCAACAATTAGAAAGAAAAGAATCACATGTATTAGAAAGAATCACATGTGGTTGTATGAATGAGAATGTAGCTCATATGATTAAGTGTAAATAAATTGAGAAATTTTCATTGAAGGGTGTAGAGTTAGAGGACTTTAAAGTGATAGGTTAAAGCCCCCAACTTGGTTTAGTTTTAAGTTCTGATACGATATGTTAGCCCCTAGGTAAAGGGAATCGAGGGAACTCTAGAGTGAGAGCTAGTATCTTCCTTGCCTAGCAGTCTTAAGAACTATTCAAACGTTAAATTAGTCAATGTTCTTTATAGCATCTCTAAGAAGGGTAAAGAATTTTATTGCTCCTACTTAGCACAACACAATATGTATATTCCCACAACAGAATTCCTATACTTATCCTATACTTATTACTACAGAATTCCTATACTTATTACTAATTCATGATAAAGAGAAATATATTTTCATATTTAGTGCTTTTCTTCTACAAAAAACTCAAGTTATCTTTTTAAGTTAGTACTATTTTAGTCAAAATATAAAAATTACCAAAAATATTTAAACATTCTTTACTGCAAAAACATCTTTAGTTTAAATAATTGTCTTTTTAAAAATAGAAAGTTTTCCAAAAAGTGCATATTGCATATCTTCCCTTTGGGTTCGATATTCATGTCTTAATCAAAAAGTATTATATTACTTGATAACAATACGTATACTTGGGTAGTATCCCAATATATATAAATTAAGAGTTAAATTCTTATTTTTTATAGATCAAGTTTTTGGTTTTATTGTAAAATAACGAAATATAAGTGAAAAATATATTCAAAATTATTGTTATACTGTTGCATATAAGCAATTATTGGGGATAAATTGTTTGGCACCGTTGTGAGGGAAGTGAAGTGAAAATTGTAAAGAATCTATTGATTTAAAAGCAAATTTCTATTTTTAGAAAGTCTTATTTAAACTTTAAGTTATTGCATTTTATTTTGTGTGTGTTTAGCTTTATTTTATTTTATGTCAATGTATGTGTAGTTCAAGTTTTGAATGACTAGTGTCGTACGATTTTGAGTTAGAAAGAACTGTTAGAAAAAAATAGAAAAACCAAAAAAAAATAAAAATGTTGAAAAATCCAAAAAAAGTTTAGAAATGGCAAACCAAAATGATTAAAATGCTAAAATTCATCAAGAGTTTAGATCTTTAAGAGATTATGCCAACCCTACTATAGATGAACTTCATTGTAGATTCAAAAACCTACTGTAGTGGCTAATTCATTTGAGCTTAAATTTGTTATTATCCAAATGATATCAAAGAATCAGTTTGGGGGATCACCAACTAATGATCCAAATTTACATCTTGCCAATTTTCTAGAATTGTGCGCAATATTTAAATACGATGGTGTATCAGATGATGCCATAAGACTTAGGTTATTTCCTTTCTCACTAAGGGATAAATCTAAGATGTGGTTGAATTCATTAGCACCTGGATCTATCAAAACTTGGGGTGATTTAGCATAAAAATTCCTTGCTAAATATTTTCCACCATCACAAACTACGAAGCTTAAAATGATATTACATCTTTTAATCAGTTTGAAGGGAAATCTATTTATGAAGCATTGGAAATATTTAAAGAACTCCTAAGAAATTATCCTCACCATGCTATACTAGATTAGTTAATAATTCAAACTTTTTATAATGGATTAATTGGATCTCTTTGATCAATTATCGATGTCGTTGGTGGTGGTTCATTGATGTCAAAACCATTTCATAACGCCTATACTTTAATTGAAGAAATGCCTACCAATAATTTTCAATGGCCTTCTGAGAGGGTGAATCCTAAGAAAGTAGTCAATATTCATGAAACTGATGCATTTATTATGTTAGCAAATCAAGTTGCTACAATTTCAAGGAAGTTAGACGAATTTGGAATGAATTTTTCTCAACCAATTTCCATGATTGAATAGAATTCATTAGGCCAAATTGTAGATTCTTGAGCATCATTAGAAACTTTGAATGCCATAAATAATAAGCAGAATAGCCCATATTCAAATTACTATAACCCAGGTTAAAAAAACCATCCCAAATTTAACTAGAACAACAATTTGGGTGGTAATAATCAGCAATGCGAAAACAACCAAGTAAACCCATTGGGAAACTAGAACAATCAAGGGAATAATAACTATAGATCTACTTATCCTCCAAGTTTCAACAGTAATACACAATTTAAGGAGAAGAAGTTGTCTATAGAAGAAGTGGTGTTACAAATGGGAAATAAATTATAAAGTTAAGGAGCTACAATTAGAAACATTGAGAATCAACTTGGTCAAATAACAAATTCATTAAGTAATAGATCTCAAGGAACACTTCCTAGTAATAATGAATCAAATCCAAAAAACCAGAATAAATAGCAAGTAAAAACCGTTCAACTTAGAAGCATAACAGAGTTGGAAGATAGGGTTCAAAAAGAAATTGAAGTAGAGAGAGAAGAAATTGAAGAATCAAAAGAGGATGCTCCAAAAGATTCTGAGAGACCTATTTATCCTTTGAAATTTGATTTAGAAAACCCACCACCTCCATTTCCTCAGAGACTTCATCAGCAAAAGTTAGATAAGCAATTTTTAAAATTTCTAGAAATATTTTAGAAGCTTACAATTAATATTCCATTTGCTAAAGCCTTAGAATAAATGCCAAGCTATGTAAAGTTTATGAAGGATATTCTCAACAAGAAAAGGAAGTTTGAAGATAATGAGACTGTTGCACTTAGTGTATAATTCAGTGCTATAATTCAGAAAATGCTTCCTGAAAAGCTTAAAGATCCTGGTAGCTTTACAATTACATGTGCAATAGGAGACAGAATTTATGGGAAAGCTTTATGTGATTTAGGCACAAGCATTAACCTTATTTCATTATCAATATTCAAAAGATTGGGATTAGGAGAAGATTTCTTAGTGACAGTGGATCGATTTATCTTTTCTGCTGATTTCATTGTGCTAGATATGGAGGAAGATAAAGAGATACCTATCATTTTGGGGAGACCTTTCCTAGGGATCCCTTTCCTAGCCACAGGAAGAGTAATGATAGACATGCAAAAAGGGGAATTAATAATGTGCGTCAATGATCAAATTGTTACTTTCAATATTTCATGATCAATGAAATGTCATGAGAATGGTAAAGATGATGAATGTTATAGAATGGATGTTATAAGATATCTAAGTGAATGTCATTTCAAAACAAATTATGAAGATAAATCTGAAGAAAGATTTGGAACACGAGCAAGAAGAGGAATTAGATTGATGTGAAGAACTTTTTAAGGAAGATTCAAACTATGTTCGAGAAAGTTTTGAAATTTTTGACACGATAGCAAAGATAAATTATTTTGCCATCAATTGAAAAACCTCCAGAACTTGAGTTGAAGTTACTTCATGAACATTTAAAATATGACTTTTTAGGATATTTCTCTACTTTACTAGTTATAATTTCCTTAAAATTAATGATGGAAGAAGAAGAAAGGTTGATGAAAATTTTGAAAAATTTTACAAAGCCTTTGGATGAACAATTGTTCATATTAAAGGAATCAGTCCTTCAATTTGTATGTATAGAATTCATATGGAAGAGAACTGCAAACCCAGGGCTGATCCTCAAAGGAGACTGAAATTTTATCTATGTTGTTAAGAAAGAAGTTGTTAAGAAAGAAATTTTAAAGCGGTTAGATGTTGGAATTATCTACCTTATTTCAGACAATGCATAGGTTAGTTCGATTCACTACGTTCCTAAGAAAGGAGGACTAACTATAACTGTGAATGAACATAATGAATTAATACTTACTAGACAAGTTACAGGGCGGTGAATATGCATTGATTATAGAAAATTATATCTTGCCAGTAGAAAAGATCATTTTCCATTACCCTTTCTAGATCAAATGTCGGATAAACAAGCTGGGCATAAATACTTTTATTTTCTGGATGGATATATTGGTTATCACCAAATACAAATATCTCCTAACGATCAAGAGAAAACAACTTTTACCTGTCCTTATGGTACTTTTGTTTTTAGAAGGATGCCCTTTGGTTTATGTAATGCCCTTGCTACATTTCAAAGTTGTATGATGGTATTTTTTTGTGATTTAATTGAAAAAGGGATTAATGTATTCATGAATGATTTTTTAGTGTTTGAAACTTCATTTGAATCATGTTTAGAGCTTTTATCTAAAGTTTTTAAGCGTTGTGAAGAAACAGTTTTAGTCCTTAATTGGGAAGAATGTCAATATATGTTAGCAGGAGGAATTATATTAGGTCATCAAATATCAGAAAATGGTGTGGAAGTAAATCTTGCAAAAATTCAAGTGATCGTTAATTTACCTTATCTAACAAATGTAAGCAAAATTAAGAGTTTTTTCTACATGTTGAACTCTACAGGCGATATATTAAAGACTTTTCAAAGATTGTTCAGCTTTTTATGCCATTTATTGGAGAAGGATGCAATTTTCAATTTTGATGAAGAATGCCTAAAAGCGTTTAATTTATTAGAAGAAAAATTAATCACTACACCAATTATAGTTTCACCAAACTGGGGAAAACCTTCTGAATTAATGTGTGATAGTAGTCATTATGCTATAGAAGATGTTTTAGGACAAAGATGTGATAAAATTTTCAAAGTAATTTACTATTCTAGTAAAACTCTTAATGAAACTCAAATCAATTATAAAGCAACTGAAAAAAATGTATTAGCAATAGTATATGCTTTTGATAAATTTATAAATTTAGATCAAATTTAATTGGAACTCATTGTGTAGTGCATACAGGTCATTCTGCTATTAAGTACTTAATGAAAAAGATGGATGATAAACCTAGACTTATAAGATAGATTCTTCTTTTGCAAAAATTTTATTTTGAAATAATAGATCGAAAGGGAACTAAAAATCAAATTGTTAATCATTTGTCCAAGCTTGAGTTAGAAAAACCACTCTATTTTGACAAAGAAATAAATGAACGTTTTTTAGATGAAAAACTATTAACAATTAATGAGTGGCATGTTCCGTTGTATGTCGACTGTATGCCGACATTGTGAACTTTATTGTTAGCGATATTATACCCTATAGAATGAGATACCAACAAAAGAAGAAATTTATTTCTGAAGATAAGACTTATCTTTGGGATGACCCATTTTTATATAAACAATGAAAGGATCATTATTTGAAGATATGTACCAATAGAAGAAACCTATGAAATTATCCAAAAATGTCATAATTCTGATTTTGGGGGACATTTTGGTGTTGATAAAATAACATACAAATTTTAAAATCTGGATTCTTTTGGCCAACAATTTTTAGAGATGTTAATGCTCATATCAAAACTTGTGATAGATGTCAACGAGTAGGCAATATTATTAGAAGAAATAAGATGCCGCTCAATTATATGTTGATGTTTGAGGATTAGATTTCATGGGACCATTTATACCATCTTTCAAAAATTTATATATTATGTTAGAAGTGGACAATGTATCCAAATGGATAGAAGTTGTTGCTTTACCTCGATGAGATGCTCAAAGTGTTGTAAAATTTTAAAATTGAACATATTTTGTAGATTTGAGATGCCGAGAGTTATCGTTACTGATGGGGGAAGCCATTTTAGAAATGCCATAATGGAGAAGTTATTAAAGAAATATCATATAAATCATAGGATTGCTACTGCTTATCATCCTCAGACAAGTGGTTTGGCTGAATTCTCAAATTAGGAAATTAAAATAATTTATAAAAAATCTATGAATCCAACAAAAATGGATAGGTTAGTCAAACTTGACTATGCATTGTGGGCTTATAGGACTGCATACAAAACTCTTATAAGAATGTCTCCATATAGGCTAATATTTAGGAAAGTTTGTCACTTATCAGTTGAACTTTTGAGCATAAAGCATATTGGGCAATTAAAGAGTTTAATTATAATTTGAAAGATGCTGGTGAGAAAATATTATTGCAATAAAATGAGCTTGAAGAGATAAGGAATAAGAGATATGAAAGTGTTAAGATTTACAAAGAAAAGATGAAGAAGTGGCATT
>NW_018253901.1:48703-52167 GCF_001263595.1 Phalaenopsis equestris | reverse complement strand
AGCACTGGTTACGTCGGGCTGGGTTACGTCGGGCTGACGACGTAAATCCAAGCGCTTTGTGGGAGGCAACCCATAGTTATCAGAGTGTTTTTATTTTGATTATTGTTTTGTGTGTGATTAAGAAAATTACGGTAGTATTTTTGAAATTATTATGTGTTAATAAAGATTTTAAGACTTTATTTAGTGACCAAGACATGTTAGAATGAGAATTTGATGTTAAGTTGATTAGTGAAAAAATGTGGTTCTTAAGCACTGCATTTTAGACACACGTGAAAAATTAATATTTTAGAATGTTTAACCACCAATTAGTTTTTAAAAACATGCCATGGTAGTTTCTAAATGTGTATAGGAGTTATTGGAAGGATTTAGGCATGTAAATAGAAGGGTTTTGTGGAGGAATTTCACCCAGATCATTTATGGCCCTAAAAGCCTAAGAGAGAGTGAGATTCAGAGAAATGTCTTCATGGGAGATGGATTTGAAGAAGAAAGAAGAAACCATGAGGAAGAGGTTCATTAGTCAAAGTTCACATAAAATGTATAACAGTTTCTTAGCTGTTAGTATTGAAGGGATATAAGAAAAGATCAACAAAATTGAGAATACTATGGCTTTATTGGAGACCAAGGTACTTTAGTTGCATGCACATCTAGAGCATATTGGATGGCAATTGAAGATGCAATTTAGCCACACAAGTTATATAGAGGAAGCAGATAAGGAGATGTTCATAAAGCAGAAGGGGATTGAAGAAGATAGTATAAGAGCTCGCCACCACTGTCCATTTTATCAACTCTATATTCCTAGAGAGACTAATGAAACAGAAATTTATTCCTTCGAATGAAGAATGGAATTAAGTTTAATGTTAGAATTTGTGTGTAAGAAGTTTTTGTTTTCAAGTGGTTTAGTGTTTAAGTCTTGTTTTTAGTATTTATAACTTCTTATATGTGTTTAATTGTGAAATGATTGTTATGTATTTATATTTAGAAAAATTTTCTCATCCAAGACTATTTGGAGTGAGAATTAAGTGTTTAAAGGTATTTGTACTTGTTTGTGAATTAACATAAGTTTGTTTGTGTGAAAATTTGTGTTATTTTTAGCCTCAAATTGAAATAGTTATTATGGAGAACTTTGAGAGAGAGAGGGGAGTTATAGGAAGTTGAAAATGGTCATTTAAGTGCTATGAGATCATTTAGGGGTGGTTTACTAAGAAAAATAATGCATTTTACTTTAATTTGAAAATTTTGAAAATTTTTCATTGGCGCCTAAATGCCACATCTCACGCTTAAGCGTGAGCCAACCCAAGAAGAAGACGCCTAAATGCCATTTATCAGCGCTTTAACGCTAGTTCATGTAAATCGGTTCACGAACGGTTAAAAGTGAAATTTCAGACCAAAAATCACCATTTTTAATGCCACCATCACTATCAATCTCCTGAGTTAGCAATTGTTTAGGGCTAGGGCACATGTAAAGTGATGATTTCTTGGTGGAATCAGGTGAAATTGGCTAAATCCAAGTTTCTTGAGGTAAGAGCTTTACTTCAATCCAAAAATTTTGGATTTTCACTATGTATTTTGAGCACATTTGGAGATATTCAAAAATTTTCTATTCATGGTGAAAAATGAGAAAACAAATCTATGAAAATTGCATGGGAAGTGTAGTTTATACTTTGGAAGTTTAGTTTAGTAATTTAGACTTGATTTTTAAAGTTATTTTTAGAATTTATAAAATTTGTAGAATGACACCAAGAATGAAGAGGAGCAAAGGAAAGAGCCCTTTCAATTCGAGTAAATTTGTTTGTTTGAAGGCTCAAGATCAGTACAGTGATGCGTTGAAATCACGGAAACTGATTCAGGAGCGCTGTTTTAGGAATTCAGGTGGAGACATAAAGGATTTGTTCGTTCCCCAATAGTGAGAACGATTCTGTTGTTTCTTTATTATGGTGTTTATTTCTGTTGTTAGGGATTTATATGCAAACCTCCCTGAGGCTGAAGACAATAGAGTCATGGTTCGAGGAAAGTTGGTACCTTTTTCACTGGAGGTAATCAACTTGTTTTATCATCTACTACCTAATGTTATGTTTTTATGCAAATTATAGTCCGACTGAAGCTGAGTTAGACGAGATTATTTCTTACTTGACTGTTAGAAGAGGACTTTGGAAGGAAAATCAACTTCCCAACTTCAAAGTTACGTGCAACTTCAAAGGCCTGCCACTATTTTATTTTTGCTCGTCTGCTACCAACAAATCATTTAGTGAAGTGACCACAGAGAGTGCGATGTTAAATTATTTGTTAAATGTTTGTGTCCGGGAAGGAAAGCTCATCAACATAGGAGCTTTGATTTATTAGACTATCATCAGTTCTACCACTTCCATTACTACTGAAGGCCTGAGATTTGCTTCCTTGATCTTTTCTTTATGTGAGCAGGCTAGAGTTAAATATGACAACTAGGAGGAAGTGTTATTACCTCTAAAGCCCATCACTAGGGTGAATGTGAAGACTTATTTTGAGCAATCTATTTTTGGTTGGAGAGGAGGATTTTATGGAACGGAGACTTCTGTCGCTTCCACCTCTACTGCTTCTACATCTAAACCATTTACCTCACATGCTTCTACATCTGGTGGTGAGTCTACTGAGAGCCAACATCAATTACTGCAGAGGATGATGGATCATATTAATTTTATCGCTGATAAAGTTCATAATTTAGAGTGTTTTGCAGAGCATACTAACAGTTATAGTAGGAGAAAGAGTGATTATGAAGAGAAATTCAACTCATCTCTGAAGAACCTAATTAGGGGTGACCTAGGAGTGCAATTTCCTCCATATCCTTGATATCCTGATTATGAGCCTGCAAAGTGGTATAGCGGTGCTTTAGAAGATGAGCAGAAATGAGAGATTTTTATGTTTGCAATATGTTTTAGACTATTTGCAATGGACTTGAGATTTGTGATGTGTTGTTTATTTTTATGTTGTGGACTATGTGGTGTGGTACTGCTACATTTGCATCTTTGTGATGATATGTACTATGTATTGTGTTTTGGACTTTTGTATTTTATGGTTATTGTGATGTTTGTATTAGTTAGTAGTTTGTTTTAAAATTCTATGTAATTATTGCGTAATTATTGCGAGTTTTGTGATTTAGTTAGTTTATAACTTAACTTAATTCTATGTCTTTTGAAAAGATGAAAATCTTGCTTACTTTAGTCTTAAATATTAAATTTCAAAAACTGCTACCCTGCATTTTCTTTTATCATGTTTGTGAGTTTGTTTTTATGTTGAGATTGTGAAGTCAAGTTAGTGTGTTAGTTTGCTTTTATGTTTATACCCACTGTTTAGGAGTCTATTGAATCTGTACATGTTGAAATGAAATGAAAATATTAGAAAATTTGATCAAATTTAATTTTACTTTTGTTTTTAGTTTTATACTTGTATCATTAGGGTATAAAAATTCCTGTTAGCAGTTATTTTAATTT
>NW_018253901.1:47057-48693 GCF_001263595.1 Phalaenopsis equestris | reverse complement strand
ATTCCTGCTTTAATATATTTGATGTTAAACTGTTTAATCTGTTAAAAATTAAGTTTGGGGGGATGAAAAGTATTTTCAAAACTTTAATTTTATTTGTTCTCAAATGAAATACAGGTGAATTTGATTTGAAAAGAAAAATTTATCATGTATATGAAGTTATATTCGGGAAATAAAAATTTGATTTTAGAAAGGAGTAAGAGAATTTAGTTGAAATTTTGAGTAATGAAGAAAAACTTTAAGTTAAAAGTTTTTAGTGTAGAAAATGATTAATATATGTAACTATATTTACTAAGAAACATTGTATTTTTGAAAATTTAAGAAATTTAGAATTTTATTTTTAATACTTAAATTCCTTTTATTAAATATAATTTTCAAAGTTATTATTATATTTATAAGTAAAAGTTTTGTATCAAGACTTTGCTTTAGGAAAGGAAAAGTAGAATTCAAAATTATTAAAGGTCTATCCAGATACAGTAATCTATGCCTAAAAAAAAGAAAAAGCAAAAGAAAAAGAAAGAAAAAAGAAGAAGAAGAAAAAGTGAGGGAGGAGAAGCTTGAGGATTAGTGCCTAATAAAAAATTGGTTCTACATTTGATATTTTTAAAGTATAAGACTTGAGAAAATCTTAAGCTTATAAATATAATATAGTAAGTAAAATTATTCTTAATAAAAATTTTTAAGTGGAGATAATAAAAGAAATAATTTCTAAATTTGAAAAACTTACAATATTTCTGAATTTGATAGGAACTCAATTTTCATCTTTCTTAACTGTAAAAATTTTTAAACTTTAAGTTGGTCTCATTTACTGAATATTTTTTCTAAATTGGACTACTATATTTCTAAATCTAAATTTTAGTAACCCCTAAAGAAAATAATATACATATCATACATATTTAGTTTTTAAAGATTGAAGTGTCACTTGAGGACAAGTAACATTTTAAGTTTGGGGGATTTTGATACGACTAAAATATATAGTGTTTTTAGACACATTTTTATACCTATTTTTGAGATATTACACTTTAATGGAAGGTATTTTTGTGTTTTTCTTTCAGGTAAAGGTAAAAAGGTCACTTTCAGGTAAAAAGGTAAAATGGAGTGAAAAAGGATCAAATTTGGAGCAAGTAAAAATTGGGAGCAAGTAGGTGAAAAATGTGCAAAAGTATTTTGGCGCCTAAGCGCCAGATATGGCATTTAAGTGTCGGTTAAACAGAGAAGTCCGTGCCTAAGCGCTAGGGGCCCCACGCTTAAGCACCAGTGGCAGTTATTGGATGAGTAAATTCAGCTTTTGTGAATATTGAAGAGCTTTTTGAGGCACCTATTGGCTTAATAGGTGGTTACAACTACCATGAAAAAAAATTATTTGTGAAAGGATGCATCTCTTGGGGAAATACATCAAATCAAGACACATTTTGAAGAGATACCAAGGCACCTTTTGGAGAATTATAAAAGAAGGAAGATTGAGACTTCGAAAGGGGTCCTGAAAGTACTGGAAAGTTTTGAAAGTTCTAAAATTGGGGAGTTAGTTGGAGTGATTTTCAGGCACCACATATTTATCTATTTCAATTTAGATTTATATTGAGAGTGTTATAAAAGAGAAGAGATTTAAAGGAACTTCAAGAGTTTGGTGGAGGACTAG
>NW_018253901.1:41136-46991 GCF_001263595.1 Phalaenopsis equestris | reverse complement strand
CAATGATTTCTAGTTTTAAACTAAAGTGTGGTTTTGTTTTCTTCATGGATTCTGAGTAGTTTTCTTTATCTTTCTTCTTAAAATGATAAGTAATTAAGTGTTGGATGGAAGTTGTGGAGAGTATTGATCTTTAATGTGGGAAGAAGTTGTGATGATTTAAATCCATGTACTTCATTAACTTCCTGATTTGGCCAATCTAGATGTTAAATTTTGTTGTGATAACATGTAAGAACCGGGTCGATATTGTCTCAGTCAAAAATTGGAAAGAACCACATGAGGTTGTATGAATGAGAATGTAGTTCATATGATTGAGTGCAAATAAATAAAGAAATATTCATTGAAGCGTGTAGGGTTAGAGGACTTTAAAGTGGCAGGTTAAAGTCCTAAATTTGGTTTATTGTTTTATGTTCTGATACGAGATGTTAGCCCCTAGGTGGAGGGAATTGAGGGAACTCTAGAGTGAGAGCTAGTATCTTCTCTGCCTAGCTGTTCTTTAGAACTATTCAAACTTTAAATTAGCTAATTTTCTTTATAGCATCTCTAGTAAGGGTAAAGAATATTATTGCTCCTTTTTTGCACAACAAAATATGCATAC
Source organism: Phalaenopsis equestris (assembly GCF_001263595.1). Lineage (NCBI taxonomy): Eukaryota > Viridiplantae > Streptophyta > Magnoliopsida > Asparagales > Orchidaceae > Phalaenopsis > Phalaenopsis equestris. Next base: position 46,396 of record NW_018253901.1, on the reverse strand, counting down.
TTCCACAACAGAATTCTTATACTTATTACTAATTCATGATAAAGAGAAAGATATTTTCATATTTAGTGCTCTTCTTCTACAAAAACTCAAGTTACCTTTTTAATTTTTCTCTATCTTTGACAAAATATTAAAATTACCAAAAATATTTAAACTTTCTTTTCTATGAAAACATCTTTAGTTTAAATAAATGTATTGTTAAAACTAGAAAGTTTTCCAAAAAGTGCATATTGCATATCTTCCCTGTGGGTTCGATATTCAGGTCTTAATCAAAAAGCTCTATATGATAACTATACATATACTTGTGTAGTATCCCAATATATATTAATTAAAAGTTAAACTTTTATTTTTATTTAAGATCAACTTTTTTACTTTGTTGCAAAATGAGGAACTAAAAGTGAAATATATAATCAAATTATTGTTATACTGTTGCATATAAGCAGTTTCGGGATCATCAGCCCGACGTAACTAGTACTTATTCTCAACTAGTTTTTATTCTGGTTGACCCAACATCATTCGATCATTAAATTTATACTGATCCCCTATAAAATAAGGTTTTAGTCTATGACCATTCAGTTTAAACACTTTATCAGTCTTAGAATCGTTAATATCCGTAGCTCCAAAAGGATACACTTTCATCACAACAAATGGGCCCATCCAACTGGACTTAAGTTTGCCTAAGAATAATCTTAAACTTGCATTATATAGCAAAATTTGTTGCCCTGACTGAAAATTTATAGTAAGAATCCTTTGATCATGTCACATTTTCATCTTTTCTTTCTAAATCTTAGCACTTTCACAAGATTGATTCATTATCTCTTCAAGCTCATTTAATTGCAATATTTAATTGCAATCAAATTTCTCACCAACATCTTTCAAATTATAATTGAACTCTTTAATTGCCCAATATGCTTTATGCTCAAGTTTAACTGGTAAATGACAAGCTTTCCCAAATATTATCCTGTATGGGGACATTCCTATAGGAGTTCTATATGCAGTCCTATAAGTCCACAAAGCATAGTCAAATTTGACTGACCAATCCATTTTTGTTGGATTCTTAGATTTTTTCATAATTCTTTTAATTTCTTGATTGGATAATTTAGCCAAACCACTTGTCTGAGGATGATAAGCAGTAGCAATACTATGGTTTATATGATATTTCTTTAATAACGTTATGGAATTTTTGAAATGACTTCCCCTATCAGTTATGATAACTACCCTTCAGTAATGATAACTCTCGACATCCCAAATCTACAAGATATGTACATTTTCAAAAATTTTGCAACACTTTGAGCATCACATCAAGGTAAAACAACAACTTCTATCCATTTGGATACATAGTACACTCCTAGAAAAATATATAAATTCCCAAAAGATGGTATAAATGGTCTAATGAATTCTAATCCCCAAACATCAAATATTTCAACTTCTAGTATATAATTGAGGGGCATCTCATTTCTTCTAGAAATATTGCCTACTTGTTGACATCTATCACAAGTTTTGATATAAGTATTAATATCTCTAAAAATAGTAGGCCAATAGAATCCAGATTGTAAAATTTTGTATGTTATTTTATCAATACCAAAATGTCCCCCAAAATCAGTATTATGACATTTTTGGATAATTTCATAAGTTTCTTCTAATGGTACACATCTTTGAATAATCAGATCATTTCCTTATTTATATAAAAGTGGGTCATCCCAAAAAGAAGTCTTAGCTTCAGAAATAAATTTTCTCTTTTGTTGGTATATAGTTCCATAGGATATAATATCACTAACAAAGAAGTTCACAATGTCATCATACCATGGAACACGCCACTCATTAATATTAAAAAAAAATTTATCTAGAAAATATTCATTAATTTATTTATCAAAATATAGTGGTTTTTCTAATTCAAGCCTGGACAAATGATCGTAATTTGATTTTCAATCCCCTTTAGATCTACTATTTCAAAATCAAATTCTTGTAAAAGAAAAATTCATCTTATAAGTTTAGGTTTATCATCCTTCTTTTACATTAGGTATTATGTACTACACGGATCAGCATGCACTACACAATGAGTTCCAATTAAATATGATCTAAATTTATCAAAGGCATACACTATTGCTAGTGTATAATTAATTTAAGTTTCATTAAGAGTTTTACTAGCATAGTAAATTACTTTGAAAATTTTATCATATCTTTGTCCTAAAACAACTCCAATAGCATAATCACCAGCATCATACAATAAATCAAAAGGTTTTCCCAATCTGGTGAAACTATAATTGGTGTAGTGATTAATTTTTTTTAATAACTCAAATGCTTTTAGGCACTCTTCATCAAAATTAAAAATTGTATCTTTCTCCAGTAAATGGCATAAAGGCTTAGCAATTTTTGAAAAGTCTTAATATATTGCCTATAGAATCCAACATGTCCTAAAAAGCTCCTAATTTTTCTTATATTTGTTGCACAAGGTAACTTAGTGATCACTTGAATTTTAGTAGGATCTACTTCCATACCATTTTTTGATATTTTATGTCCTAATACAAATCTTCCTGCTACCATAAATTGACATTCTTCTCAATTAAGAACTATATTTGTTTCTTCACAGTGCTTAAGAACTTTTGATGAATATTCTAAACATAAGTCAAATGAAGTTCCAAACACAAGAAAATCTTCCATAAATACTTTAATCCATTTTTCAATTAAATCACAAAAAATTTCCATCATACACCTTGGAAATGTAATAGGGGCATTACATAAACCAAAGGGCATTCTTCTAAAAGAAAAAGTACCATACATACTAGTAAAAGTTGTTTTCTCTTGTTCCTTAGAAAACAAAAGTATTTATGCCCAGCTAGTCTATCCAGCATTTGATCTAGAAAGAGTAGTGGAAATGATCCTTCCTAGTGGCAAGATTTAATTTTCTATAATCAATCCATATTCGCCACCCTGCAACTTTTATAGTAGGTATTAGCTCATTATATTTATTTACAGTCACAGTTAGTCCTCCTTTCTTAGGAATGCAATGAATTGGATTAACCCATGCATTATCTGAAATAGGGTAGATAATTTAAGCATCTAACCACATGAAAATTTCTTTCTTAACAACTTCTTTCATAACATGATTCAATCTCCCTTAAGGATCAGCCCTGAGTTTGCAGTTCTCTTGCATATGAATTCTATGCAAACAAATTGAATGACTGATTACTTTAATATCAGCAATTGTCCATCCAAAGGCTTTTTTAAATTTTTTTAATATTATCATCAATCTATCTTCTTCTTCCATCGTTAACTTCAAGGAAATTATAACTTAGAAAGTAGAGGAATCTCCTGAAAAGGCATATTTTAAGTGATCAGGAAGTAATTTCAACTCAAGTTCTGGAGGTTTTTCAATTGATGGAAAAAATGATTTATCCTTTTCTATAGTGTTCAGAATTTCAAAACTTTCTCAAATAAAGTTTGAATCTTTCTTAAAAAATCTTCACATTCATTTAATTCCTCTTCTTGCTCGTGTTCCAAATCTTTCTTATTAGATTTTTATTCATAAGTAGTTTTGAAATGGCATTCACTCAGATATCTTATAACATCCATTCTATAGCATTCATCACTTTACCTTTTACGGGATATTTCTTTGATCTTGAAATGTTTAAGGTAACAGTTTGATCATTAACGCGCATTGTTAAATCCCCTTTTTGCACATTTATCAATGTTCTTTCTGTGGCTAGGAAAGGTCTCCCCAAAATGATAGGTATCTCTTTATCTTCCTCCATATCTAGCACAATGAAATCGACAGGAAAGATAAATTGATCTACTTTCACTAGGACATCGTCTATAATTCTTTTAGGGTATGTTGTTGAACGATCTGCTCACTGCAGAGTTACTGTAGTGGGGGTTATTTCTCCTAATCCCAATCTTTTAAATATTGATAATGACATAAGGTTAATGCTTGCACCTAAATCACATAAAACATTCTCATAAAATCTATCTTATATTGCACATGGAATTGTAAAGCTACCAGGATCTTTAAGCTTTTCAGGAAGCTTCTTCTGAATTATAGCACAGCATTTCTCACTAAGTGCAATTGTCTCATTATCTTTAAACTTCCTTTTACTGTTAAGAATATCCTTCATAAACTGTACATAACTTGACATTTGTTCTAAGGCTTCAGGAAATGGAATATTAATTGTAAGCTTCTTAAGAATCTCCAAAAATTTTGAAAATTGCTTATCCAACTTCTACTGACGAAGTATCTGAGGAGATGGAGGTGGTAGTTTTTGTAAGTTAACTTTAAGTGGAGAAATAGGTCTTTCAAAATCTTTTGGAGCATCCCCTTTTGATTCTTCAATTTCTTCTCTCTCTACTTTGAGTTTCTTTTTGAATCCTACCTTCCAACTCTCTTCTGCTTCTAAGTTGAACGGCTTTTACTTGCTCTTTATTCTAGTTTTTGGGGTTTGTTTCAGTATTATTAGGAAGTAGGAAGTGTTTCTTGGGATCTTATTTGCAATTTGTCCAAGTTGATTCTCAATATTTCTAATTATATCTCCTTGACTTTCTAACTGATTTCCCATTTGTAACACCACTTCCTCTATAAACAACTTCTTTTCCTTAAATTGTGTATTACTGTTGAAACTTAGAGGATAAGTAGATCTGTAATTATTATTCCCTTGATTGTTCCAGTTTCCTAATGGGTGTACTTTATTTCAAGTTTTTTATTTTTTTTCTGATTTGCTTAACAGTTCTTTTTAAATCAAAATCATAGGGCACTAGTCCTTCGAAACCTAGGCTACACATATACTAACTAAAAATAAAAATAAAATACACAAAATAAAATATAATAATTGTTAAAGTTTAAATAAGACTTTCTAAAAATAGAATTTTGCTTTTAAATCAATTACTTTTTGTTTTCCCCGACAACGACGCCAAAAACTTGATCCTGAAACTGCTTATATGCAACAGTATAACAATGTCTTTGATGGTATTTTTCACTTATGTTTCCTTACTTTGCAATAGAACCAAAAACTTGATCCTAACAAAAATAAGAATGTAACTCTTTAATTTATTTGTATATTGGGATACTACGCAAGTATACATATCGTTATCAAGTAATATAGGACTTTTTTATTAAGACCTCAATATCGAACCCACAAGGAAATACACAATATGAACTATTGAACAAAAAACTTTCTATTTTAAAAAGACAATTACTTAAAATAAAGATATTTTTGCAGTATTAAAATTCAATATTTTTTGGTATTTTTGATATTTTGACAGTTTTGATATT
>NW_018253901.1:3583-41095 GCF_001263595.1 Phalaenopsis equestris | reverse complement strand
TTTAAAAAGATAACTTGAGTTTATGTAAAAGATGACCACTGAATTTGAGAAATATCTTTCTCCTTATCATGAATCAGTAATAAGTATAGGAATTATGTTGTGGAAGTATGTGAATTTTATTGTGCCAAATAGGAGCATTTATATTCTTTAACCTTACTAGAGATGCTATAAAGAACATTAGCTAATTTAAAGTTTGAATAGCTCTAAAGACCGGCTAGACATGGAAGATATCAGCTCTCACTCTAGAGTTCTCTCGATTTTCTCCACCTCGGGGCTAACATCTCGTATCAAAATCTAAAAAAAACAATAAACTAAGTTGGGGCTTTATCCTGTCGCTTTAAAGTCCTCTAACTCTACACCCTTCAATGATTATTTTCCTATTTATTTGCACTAAATCATATGAATTACATTCTCATTCATACAACCGCATGTGATTCTTTCCAATTGTTGACCGAGACAATACCATCCCGGTTCTTACATGTTCTCACAACAAATTTTAACATTTGGATAGGCGAAATCAAAAAATAAATGAAGTTCATGGATTTAAATTATCACAACTTCTTCCAAAATTAAAGATCAATATTCTCCACAACTTCCATCCAACACTTTAATTACTTATCATTTTAAGGAAAGATAAAGAAAACTACTCAAAATTTATCGAGAAAATAAAAACAAACTTTAGTTTAAAAGTAGAAATTATTTTCAAACTAACATGAAGTCTCGATTAAAACCAAAAGTAGTTTAAAACAAAAGATAAAAACTTATCTCAAATCCTCCACCGAACTCTTGAAGTTCCTTTGAATCTCTTCTCTTTTACACACTCTCAAAATAAACTAAAAACAAAAAGGATAAAGTAAATTTTTGTGGTGCTTGAAAATCTCTCCAAACTCCTTAAAACTCCTCTTCTTCTAACTCTTTTCAAAACTTTCTAGCACCGCCTTCAAATATCTCAACTTCCTTCTTTTATAAATCTCCAAAAGGTGCCTTGGAAACTCTTCAAAAAGTGTCCACATTTGATGAATCCTCTAAAGGATGTCTCCTTTCACAAGTCTTTTAAACATATTTTCGTTCTTAGTGGTCATAACCCCCCTCTTAAGCCAATAGGTGCCTCAAATACCTATTCAAAATTCAGCCAAATGAAGAAAACCGTCAAATAACTCCCTCTGGGGCTTAAGCGTGGGGCCTCTGATGCGCTCCAAATTTGATCCTTTTTAACTCCATTAAGCATTTTTCACCTTTTTTACTTGTACCTGAAAGAAAAACACAAAAAACACCTTCCATTAAAGCACAATATCTCAAAAATAGGTATAAAAATGTGTCTAAAAATACTATATATTTTAGGTGTATCAAACCTCATCAAAACTATGTCCTCTAAACTATGACAATCAGAGGCTGTGACATGGGGGGAATGCCTTTGGAATAAATATCATGCTCCATATATGTCTTTATTTTGCTAGAGAATTTTCCATAAAGGTCTACCCTCTGATGTTATTTTGAAACTTAAGGGTTTGAAGGGCCTTCAATCTGCCATTTGTGTATGGTTGATGAGGAATTTGTAGACCACCTTTTCTTTGGCTTCATCTTCTCCCAGCAAGTTTGAAACTCTCTGATACAACATATGCAGAATAATACAATGCAGATGGAGTGACATAACATTATAGACTGTTGGAGTGGATGGTTGAGCACAAAATTGGGGCAAGTTCCCTTTATTATTGATTGGTTTATCTGGGCTACCAGAAACCAAATAAACTTTGAAGACAAATTTGTCACTAAGGCTAAGGTGGCTGCCAACTGCTTAGTATTTATCAGAAAGCTAATCCAACTAAGGAAGTTCCCCAATATATTGAATATTCACAGAGCAGCTGGTCCTAATACTTTTTGTGTGATCAAAGTTTAGAGGGACAAACCTTCTTTCCATACTATCAAAGAAAACACTGATGGGCATTTCTCTTCCCATGGGGCTGAAATTGGAGTAGTGTTTAGAGATCATCTTGGCAGATGCTTGCTTTTCTACAATCACCAATTATAGTAGTGGATTAACAAGAAACAGAAGTAGTGGCTATGTATTGGGCAATCAAACTTGTTATTATCAAACTTATTATCAGTAACATGGAGAGCACATCTTGTTTTGCACATTCTCCAGTGGACCAAAAAAATTCATAACCTGAGTATATATATACAAAAGGTAATAAACCTGCTAATTTTTTTGCTAGAAGTGGGGGTAAATCCGACAATGTTCTTATTTCCTCCTCACCTGCCTCCTCTCTTAGTTTCTTGCTTTAGGAGGATTTAGTTAATCCCCAATCATCAATGTTGTAACTTCATTTTGTTCTTAATAGAAACTCCATTTTTGCTTATATATATATATATATAAAAAGTTACAAAATTTTCCTTTTCTTTACAACTAGAGATGATTATGACACATAATTTTGATTAAGTTACAATGATTAACCGACAACATTTCTTCTAAAGCCTTAGTCCCCTTCTAGCACTTTCATGATTGATCAATTTGAAAAAAATATTTTTGAAAAACACTCGATCTCCCTAATGCTTGGCAGTAATTCTTATAATATTAAAAAATTTCAAAAGAATTTTTTCTTAATAAGAATAATTTAATTTAAGGCTTGGCCGTTGGAAACTCTAAATTGAATGAAATTTCAATCGTCGATACGGCAGGTATTACCTCATCCTTCAGAGAGATCGCAACGTCGTCATCTACGACAACTCCAACAACGCGATTTGGGCAACTGGCACCAACGTTGGCAATGCTGCTATTGTCGTCATCGGGCAGGGCGGCTGCATCTGGCGCGGCGCAGAATAAGGTCAAGGAACTGTATCCATGATTACGGTCGGAGAAGCTGGAAGAAGTATTTATAGTTAGTATATTCTGAATAAATTGGTGTTGGAAACCTGGGTGCTCTTGCCGGGATAACTTACTTTTCCAGTTAAGTGTGTCGGTGCTGTATGAATAAGCATTAGATATAGTGTTCATCTAAGTTTCCATATATGACATGAGAATGGCTTTGCATGGTTGTATTTCACGAGTTAATTGTTAAATAAAGTGTTGGTTTTTAAAAAAATAAGTTGGGCAACAAGTTTGGATAAAGCGTCCGCTCTACAAAATAATGGGCCTTCTAGCACTTGACATAATTTATTAAATTGATCTTTAAATTGGCCTGGGTGTTATTTATATTGTGTTGTGTTCAACAAGTTTGGATAAAAGAAAGCTAATATTTGTTTATGATAGGATTAACCCTGACTTAAAATCGAATTAATTTCAGCTTGTATATTGCCTTAGTCCCCTTCTAGCACTTTAATGATTGATTAATATGAAAAAATTATTTTTGAAAAACACTCGATCTCCCTAATGCTTGCTACCCATATATGACAAAGCTCTTTATGTGTTTGTGGAATCAGTAAATTGAATATATTGTTATAGAGATATTGCCTCCTTTTCGAAGTATGATATTTTGATTTTTTATTGACGTTTTAATGAGATGACAATTATACAAGACAAAACTTTCTGACATCTAATCTCTCATAAAGCCTTAGTCCCCATCCAGCACTTTAATGGCTGATCAATTAGAAAAAAATATTTTGAAAAACACTCGATCTCCCTAATGCTTGCTACCAATTAATGACAAAGTTCTTTATGTGTTTGTGGAATCAGTAAATCCAATATATTTTTATGGAGATATTTCCTCTTTTTTGAAGTATGATATTTTGATTATTTTTGAAGTTTATGCCTTAAAAGGATTTTTAAGCGAATTCAAATCAAGTATATATATCTTGTTTAGAAGAAGATTTGTTATTTTATGAAGTGGAAGCCTTCTAAGATTTTTAAATGTGCATGTACCTTTGAAGTCCTTAGCTTTGTATAATTTTTTTTATCGTGAATTTTTTTTATCGTCTGAAGCACCAAAAAAACCACATGCTCCCATAAAATCTACTTAATGAGGTTTACACTGACAGCTGGTTCCTCATTGTGACTTCTTCCTGTGCATTTCTTTTATAGGAAAAGAGGAGATTCTATCTATATTATGCTCCAATAGAACCTTTCTTATGAGGAATCTACCCATCATTAGCATTCTATATGAGGAATTTGACATGCATCAATAACATGCATATACTTGATAACAGAATGCTTTAATTAAATGAATTGGATTGATAAGCATTACTGATTTTTTATAGCTTGTATTAGCCTTAAAGCTTGGCGATGATAATGGTGGACATTAGTTTTGATATCAATGAGTGTTAATATGAACGAGCGATAGTGGTTCAATGTTCATAATAAAGTGATGTTAGTTAAAGAATCATAAGCAAGTAACAACCATATGAGAATAATGTTCAAATGATGGAAATTAAGAAACAAAATAATGAAACTTGAATAAATTTAGATATTTTTATCAACTAAGTACTTTATTTGAACATTATAGGATTAGCAAGTATTTTCAGACAAGTGCAGTCCGCCGACATAAGTTAAGGAATCATCATTTGGTGATAGGTCAAGAAAACGTAGTGCTACATGTGTAATAATGTAATTGTAGCAAGGTTCCCCATTTTAAATACTTATAGTCAAGAAGTAATAGACGAGTGATAGATTGCAATGAAGTAGTTTGATAATAATAAATGAGTGACATGAGCATGGGTTCCATGCCATCAAATTCAATTAATATGAATTATGGTCAAAACATATATTTTTATCATTGCTTTTGAGATCGATAAGAAAACATTCAATGAATGTTGAGGTGGAAATTGATGGTTATATAAGACATTAAACATTTTTATACATGTTGATGTGTAATGTTGTTATCTTATTTAGATTTTATAGTTTATCATATTATTTCAAATAAGACATCTTATTTTGTTGCATGTAAATATAGGTGCTTAATTGAAAGTTAAATCTTTATGGTCATATAAGAAGAAAATTCACCAAGAAATTCTAATAAGAGGATAATCTTTTTCTTTCTCCTATATGTAAGTAGGATAAAAGTTTCTCCGTAATAGTTATAAGGTGTGCTAATTTTATAAATTCAACCAAGCTCATATTCACTTAAGGAAATGTTATAACACATTATTTACAAAGATTGTTAGTTTCAGATATCACTTCAAACAATATTTACTGAAAGAAATCCACCAAACATTTTTGCCTAAGCTATGACTGTTGATTATATAATGATAGAATCTTATTAATTTGTCTAGAAGAAGTTAAGAAAAGTCCATCAAAAAGTTCAAACATTTCTAGGGTTATTTGTTGAAGTGTTGCCTATCAAAATTTACTTATTTAAAGGAAGTTAAATTCACAAAAAAAAATTAAATTATTTGAAACTAATTATAAATTATTATAAAACAACATTAGTCTTTCTAAATTAACTTAGAGAAAACCAACAAATAATATTTAAACTTCTCAAGTGATGCTTAATGATATTAGCTTGTGTAGTAGAGATTAAAAAATTCAATGAGAAATTTTTACCTATCTAATACTTTTCAATAATTGTTACTTGATGACATTAACTTATGTGAAAGAGGTCAAAGAAAATTTAATAAAGATATTTGCATTAGGGGTGTTAATGAGTTGTGCTGACCTCGAGTTAGGATGAACTTGAGGTTAACTCATTAGATTTATGCTTCACTAGAGCTTGAGCTCAATCTGAGCTCATAATAAGAGAATGAATACTGCTTATGGCAGTTTTGCAAGGCAACCAACAAATTTGGGTCATCTAAGAGCCGCAAGGCTATAGAGTGTAGTAGGAGGGAAACATGAGCTATGAGTAATGTAATTAACTACTGAATAAATTAATATAATTGAATTGTTTTTATGAGCTTTTGAGTCAAGTTAGACAAAGCACTATGTTTTGGCTTATGAAGTGTATTTTATGGCATCAAATCAATTACTCACAAAAGTGTTACTCAAGGGTTTTAGTTTTTATGGAAAATATTAACTGAAATATCTCTTAGATTTTTTCTACCTTAATTAGGGACTGGCAACTTCCAAATTTATCATTAACTAAAGGCAAAAGGTGGTCTTTATTTAAAAAATTATTGCACTTAAAGATCAGGGGTATATCCCAATGTAGAAGTAAAAGTTTAGCAGGAGACTGTATGTTGAGCTTAATGCTATTTGTAGAACATTATGTATTTGTATGATGTTTTAATTGAAATAGTTATCAATAAACTATCTTTAAAAAATAAAGGAATGATGAATAAAAGGTCTTTGTTATTTATAGCTTAAGAATCCTTATAGCCTATACTAGGGTTGCCTGATAGACTTAACCTTTTAAATTTTATATAACTGATGCATGTTAAAAAGAAAATGATCTTTAGATTAGGACCATGGCTAAAAATCTGACCTTTTAATGCTATACTTGAATTTGCTCCCCAACCTTGAATAGCTTCTTTTAGAGTAGATGATCACTTGAATGATCGTTTGATTATTCTACAATAACCATGCCTAAGAAGTTAATGTGAAAGACCATTCAATGTTTTAGTAAGAATTATCCCCTAAATAATAATTATTTTCTGTAGAGGATCTTAGCGACACAATAAAATTAAGTTTTATTTTAGTAAAAACTTAAAGCACTATATCTTATTGATTTCAAAGGTTACATCTTACATATTAGGTAAAAATTTAAAGCACTATATGAAAAACCTTATAACCCTCTTTATTGTTGATAATTATTATTATTATTTTTGTCTTTTAATGGACTCGTTGTGTTCCTCTCATCAAATCACTAACTATGAGAAATATACAGCATATCACAAACAGAGGAAGAAGAAAAAAAGAAATCTTCAAAACTTTTGGTCATGGTTTTTCAGCTTTCGTTTTAATAATTATCAAAATCAAAATAAAGTAGAAAATTAGGTCTCTATAAGAGTAGACATGTTTCTTTTTAGTATCTACTAATTTTTATTCATGTTTTTCGATTCTTTTCCACTTCTACCGTGCATTATTTGATTAAAGTCACTAAAATTACTTTCAAATTTATGGTATAATATAGTAAGTTCAACATTTGAGAATCCCGGGAGTCCTATGGGGCCAGAAATTTAGCCTTTCCAGAAGCTAACGAGCAGCATGAATTTAAATATTACACGTACAAGTAACTAATAATCAAATAATTAAATATTTTATTAAATAAAATATGTAAGTATCTTATTAAGCTTTTACCAAAATTAGAATAACTCAATTTAAGAAAAATGTAATTAAAATGTTTTTTCTTATGAATGTGGACGTTCTTCACCTCACTCATTTAACAAACAACTTGTATATTCCATATGAATACATTAAAATATAGCGTAAAAATTATTATATGACATTATTAAATATAATGCCTCCCTTTTTTTTATATTTTTTATATATGTAAATTAAATTTATGTAATGTCTTGAACTTTCCCACTTAACTTGGGATACCTTGCTTTATCAGTTGCTTATAATAGGCAGACACGGCATAAGGCGTGGATGGCCTGGGGTGGCGTTAACGGCGACAGCTTTGATGATCGCGGGTTATGGGTTCAATGGCGTCAACAAGAAAACCTCTTGTTAATGTGAGTGGACTCCCAAGTATATTTTTTCCAAAAGAAAATATAGAAGATTATGAATTTTCATAATAACAATAATAATCGATTTTATTCAAATCATTTTATTAAAAAGTTAACAGTGCAGTCACATTTACTATTCAAATAATTTGGCAATAAATTAAGCTAAAGACCAAAAAAATACTGACCAAGACAGTGGCAAAAAAATACTGACTAAGACAGTGGCTTCAAATATTTGATGATGTAGTTTACTACTAAATAATTTGGCATTTTTATGCAGTTGGATCACATGTGATTTAATACTATTAAAAAAATCATCCAACAGCTAGCATATGAATCAGCATGAAATTTAGATTTTGCGCTGATAAGCAAAGGCGTGTTAGTGGGTTATTCTCCTCTACGAATCGTGCTGGGGCATATTCATCCCTAACTTAATTGTGATTAGCACTCACTAACAAATATATATATATATATATATATAGATAATAGTAATAATAATAAAAAATAATAGTAATAAGGGAAGTTTACAGGCATAGGATACAATTCTTATGATTTTTTTTCTCCCACCAATACTCCCATATTTAAATGCACAGTACTTCACCAGTGTATGAACAAGCGGATTTAACTATTAAAAAATGTTAATTAATTCAATTTTTGATGTGAAATAAAAGAGAAGTAATAGAAAAATATGAATGTTTAGCTATGAGATATGTAAATCCATAAAAATTGTTTGTTTTGTATGTAACTGTCTATAGTACTAATAATAATAATAATAAACATCATACAAATCATGATGCAATTCTAAGATGTCAAACCACTTACATATTTGAATTAAAGACTTTTAAATTTAATAGTGATATCCTTCCCGTTATGTTGTTAAAAACCCTAGATATCGATCAGATATATTTGACAAGTCTAAAATTGCCCTGTTATGATGTTATTACATCGCCCCAACGAATGAAAAATAACAAATATTTGAGAGATAACAAAAAAAAAATAAATAGACCGGACAAATTAATGAGAATAGTTAATTTTAAAGTTATTTTTAATTAGAATTGACAAATATTTGAGACCAAAACTTAAAGTCAATTATCAAGTTAAATTCTGGAATTATTGATACTAGGGAATTACTGATACTTTAACAAATATTTGTTGAAAAGGCGCCAAATAGTTAATTTTAAAGTTAGTTTTAATGAGAATAGTTAATTTGTCCTGACAAAAATAAATAAATAGACCTTCATTCTTTTCTTATAAACGAGAAGAGAGGTGAAGAGCATTCTCAAATTTGAAGCAACCAAAAACTCTTGTTTGTCTGTCAAAATTGATGATAGATGGCTTTTATCGCTCACATGTCAGTAACCAACAATATTGGTTGTTACTATTTGTTATTGCCTAATTAATTTCATTGACCATCAACAATTGTTCGTCTTAATCATCCCTCGATCGCATTTGCTATCCTTCACTACTTCGTTCTTATTCATATTGTATCACTCTCACTTGAAAAATATTTTAGACATTATAATCTCACATTCTCTATTTAAATGAAAATGAGGTCTTATGTGAACTTTAACCTATATAGTGTTATATTTAGAGTAGCCGTTATTTCTTCTAGACTTATAATTTGTTTAAGAAATAACTCATCCCTCTCTTGTAAGCTCTTTTATTTGTATATGTAAAAATTTTTGCAATGTTAAGAAAAATCCGTCGATTTTTGTAAAAATCTTATAGAAGGAAATAATATCGAAAATATAATTAATTTATGTTACCACAGAAAATACATAAGTAAATGAATAAGTCAGAATGACATAAAAATTTCTTGTGCATCAACACGTCAGTGTAAAATCCAACTAATCAAACATGGGTATTAATACAGCCTGTGAATTACAAAATTTCGTAATAAAAATCCTTAAATGGATTCTCTTAGAAAACTTGTCAACGAAATGAATATTTAGATGAGACAATCAAATGACCCAAAAACAATTTTTTAGCTGAGTCTAAATGAGCCTAAAAAATGCATTTATAGTATAATAACAAATCTCACATTATTTGATAAAACAAGTAATATTTAAATATGACGTGATTATATTCATAATCTAACAACTAAGGAAATCAAATGAGCAATGATTGCTTAAATTTTGTATTGTTAGAGACATGAATGCTTTACCTATAATCTTTGTTCATTATGAACCAGTTAATGGAGAGTTTGAGAATTTTGGCTAAAATAACTAAAATGCTACAAAAAAAATCTATAAATAGGCCGCCACTTTTGCTTAAAAGTTTCCTGGCCTGTAAATTTTAATGTTTTCATAGGCTTGATAAATTTGATAGCTCCATCGATTAATCTTGTTCGTCACTCCCAACGACCTTCAAGCAACACCTAACGGCCATTACATGACTTGATCGCTAGATTACTATCACTTGACTATCGAAACCTAATCCTCATCACCTAATTAATATTTTTCTAATCTCTATCACCTTCTATAAAATAATATCAACACATGCCTTTGTTAATAATGTTGAGACGTATCATCAACATGAACAATATTAATACATGCAATCACCATTAAGACTAATAAAAGCCATTAATACCAATGCAAATACAAGCCATTAGTTGTAATGTCAATGCACAAAGTTGATACTAACCCCATAAATAATTATCAATAAGAAAGCTAACGTACACCCCTGACAAATATTTAATTGCATGTCATCACCAAAAATATTGGAATGTGGTATTTGCACAAATGTTAATGAAAGACATTTCTAGATAGGCTAATACATAACATCATGTTTAATGTGAATATATGATATTCCTAATAAGATCAATGCTCTCCATTGGAAAATACCTAATATACGCCTTCAACACTATAGTCTATATTACACACCATTGATAACAGTATTGAAGCACACCATTTCCAATATTAATCGGCAACACTTGAGCTTGATACTCAAAATTTTCTTGGATGTCTTACCCTTTGTATTCCCTTCCTGTCACTGCACTTTTACTGTAGAAGCCATCATCCATATTTCATGTTTATAAAATTGCATTATTTTTGTATGAAATTGCATATATGCGCATTTCTTACGACACATTCTCCTTCATGATATTAATTAGGCTAAGTCATGATTTTTTCACTGTCTAAATGTTCATTTTAAAATTTTATAATTCTTGTGATCTATTATCATCTTATCTTATCTATGTGTGCCTATAATTTTATACTTTATTTAGATAATATACTTTCTAATATAATGAATGTCTTTGTAGAATTGGGTTTGGGTGCAACTTTTGCTACAACCTCAAAATATTTTTAAAGTATTTTGCATAAGTTTAGTGGGGCAATCTCCTTGCCATCTGGTAATTTATTAATTTTTTGAAGAATCAAGACAAGACTGGAAGGCAATCCTACCTAAAACCTTGAGATGATACTCATATTATTCTCCCAAGCTTAATTGTAGTCAAGGAAATCCTTCCCTCATATTGTTTCGGCATCCAAGGTAACTATTAGTAATTATTTTTCTCATTCTTTCTCTATGTAAAAAATAAAATAAATTCCTTCGCATTATAGATTATCATTGATATATTTAATGACATTTTTAAATTATTGAAAGAGAAGATAAATTGGAAGCTAATGTAGAACATATTGAAAATACAACAAGAAAATTAAGTTGGTGGTTTGATTGCAAGATGTCAAGAAGAGCACAAAAAAATGAAAAATCAACTTCCATTGTATATGCCCACTCAAGAAAAAAAATGTTGAACAAAATTTGATTTTAAAATTTCATTTTTTAGATTTTAAATAATACATTTGACATTTTATATTGATAAATATGGAGCTACCCACCCGATGACGTTTGACTGAATAATTAAGAAAGTTGGTTGCTACTTTTCGTTATTAATTCAACCCATCTTCATATCCTCAAACGATATTCTCTTCTATTTGAATTATGGTTTTCTAATAATCATTATTAAATCTATAAGTAACATTGTTATTTAAAGAGATTTTTATATTTTGAACTGCAAAAATAGTTAGCAAAATTATTCTCTTTTTGTTAAAGCTTGGTAACCTAATTTAACCATGCTTGGTGGATTTTCATTAGTTACCTTGTCGTTTTTAGTTGATATCAGGGTTATGGAAAAATAGTGAAGTCACAAAGATTGGAGGTATCACCTAGCTCTTCCAAGGGTAGGGCTAGCCACTAAGCACCCACTACAAAGTAATGCCAATTCATTTCTATTCACCAACATAAAAATGTTTATGGTATTTTCAATAAAATTAAAATTAAAAAGAAAAAAGAGTTGGGATTGGCTAAGTGAATGTTTGCTTGGGCAGTCATATGTTTTTAAAAGTGTAACCCCCTCAAGGTGAACGGGACAACCAAGCAAGGTGAAAATTAGCAGTCTTTTCAAATACTAATTTTCATTTAAATTTAATTAATTAATCACTCCATTTGATTCTCCCACATTTATAAATTCAAATTCAAACATTAAAAGTTAGATGTTCATTAACTTCAACATTTAAATTTTGATTCAAAATTTAATTCTTCTAAATGTTTAAAGTAAAAAATTATAATTAAAATACCTTTCATAATAACCCTAACTAATATAGAATTACAAATTTTAAGTAAAAGCATTTATTTGACAAAAAAGGTAGAGATCCTAAATTTTTCTAGAATTAATAATTATCAAAATTATTCAAATCAATGATAATAAACTTAGTAGTGTGGTTAAATTAATATATTACTTTACTCAAATATTAAAATAAGATTCCATCTTTCAAAATTATTGTGTCTATTTTTTAAAGCCTATAATTGTCAATACTATAAATAATTTAATTTTAAAGTTATTTGTCATTTATATGTGATTGATTTTGAAATAATATGACTACAAATTTATTTTATTACATATTAATCAAAATAAAATTATCATATATGATATGTTTTAATTAGAAAATTTAAAAATTAATAATATGATCCTTCAAGTTCCACTATCATTAGACTTAAACTTCAAACATAAACTTCAACGACACAAATTAGGCAAGCTAAAAAAATGTAAAAATCGAATATTAAAATGAACTATTGCGTGAGTTGAGGACATACAAATTAGGATTGAAATATGTTAAAATTTTTTTATAAAATGTGTTTTCATTGCATTAATCTTTTTATATATGACATAAAATGGTCTAAGATAAAAATTGAAAAAAAATTTAAAGAATGTTTGAATTGTCATAGCATTTGATTCTCAACATATGATTCAAGAACTCGAGGTCTCAAAAGCGTTGTGTTAGATTAGTAGCATAGGAGTGCTAGTGATGACTAGAATTAGTGGAAAACACCAGACTCTTGCTTCACGACACCATATTCTAGTGGTTGGGAGCTATCGGTCGAGAGCTACAACACTTGATAAGCTTTCCCACAATGTTGATTTGTGAGAGAAAATAGGCATGAAACCTAAGATTTTGGAACAACAACTTTATATTGAATCATTGCAATGCTACTTCAACAGTGCCATAATACTAGTTTCAAGCATGTGATGACCCAAAAGAATAATTCTTGTTTTGAGTCAGAGCAAGCCATGGGAATCATAAAGAAATTTTTGAATAGTTTTTGAAGTAAGGACATGGTAGTAGAGACACAGCTCACTCCCTAGCCGGTTATGACAAAAGGTTTCTTTTGATATCCACACTTTTTAGATTCCCCTTTCTAGGTCACCATTGCTTAGAAAAGTAAATGAAGAAAGGAAAGACTGAAAGTGGATTAAAAAATTATGAAGAATTAAAAAGATTAGCTATGAAAATATTTAAATATAAAATTCTTATAAGAGAAACTAGAAAAGTGCAATCTTAATGAAATCAAACCAAACTCGACCAAAAGAAAAATACAAGAAATGCACTTTAAAATACCTTCATAACTAAACATGAATAAAAACTCATATTACTTTTGTTTTGGGTTCGATGATATCATCCTCAATGAGGTATCCTAGTAAAAAATTACATTCTATGGAATACCTAGAAAAACTCTAAATAAAAACGTAGTGCTTTCTTAAGATTGACTCTATAAAATTAATATGTGCCTAGTTTATTTATGCCATGTTAGTAGGAGAAAACTCCTATCAACAAGGCATCACTAGGCTACCGGGCAAAAGGTGGATAACTACAATTTAATGAGTGCGGCCTAACAAATATTAATACGACACAAGAAAGGAGCATAGAAAGGGCTTAAAAGGGCAGCCAGTCATGGGCATGAAAAGTCCTAAACATTTAGAAATAGCCAAGTTATGTTTCTCAAATCTATAAACACAAACTAACAAAACACCAAGTCTACTCAGTTAGAAAGGTAATCAATCCAACCTGACAAAAAATCATTTGTCCACAACCTTGGAGTTACGTCATCCATGGTGGCTTAGTAGACCTAAAGTTAAAAGGAGACATCTAAGCTTCAATGACTTTACTTAGGTAGAAGAAGATAGTGCAATACTTACATCACCTAAGGAAATGATGGGGATGCCTACAGAATTGAATGGTGGATGACCCAGCTATAAAGCCAAATTTAGCCACGAAGGAATCACAATCCTTTGTAGGTTAGGATTGCCTCTAACACCTTGTATGTGTTAGTTAAAATCTCATAGTTGTATCAATCATATGCTTGGACAGTCAAGTTAGAAAACAAGAGTACTTTCCTCAAAAGATGCAACATGAATACAATTGTATAAGTCATCTTATCCATGAAAGACCTATTAATATGTAAGTGGAGAAATACAATCATTTATGATCATTTAAAATATTGTCGGAAGGCCACACATAAAAATGAATAGAAAATATTTAAACTATTGATTTAAAAATCTTAAGAAATATAATACCATATTTTTTATTAAGAATAGATCGTTTAAGTTAAATTTTTAGAGCAGAAATTTAATCCCAATATCCTAATTATGATTATACTCAAATAAACTATGAGGAATGATGTTGAAAAGGCAACACAGATCAATGAAATAAACACACCAAAAAAATACTAAGACTCTAAACACCGCTAGGTTGGCTATAATTCTAGAATAGTAAAAATGCATTTAAACTTGACATATACATGTTGTTGGCCTCAAGTTTGGTTAGGTTTTTTATTCCTCTTAGTACTTAGGTTCTAGCCATAAGACTTTCATTTGACTATCCTAGAAAACTAGAGATGGAACCCACCAACATAGAAATTCAAACCACTTCCTTGCTTACTTTGGAACCCACATGGATGGTCATGAACCTCAAGCACTTTGAAGGTTGAGTCCAACATGTAAGTATTCAAGGATGAGTCCCTACAGAACTGTTGAACTTAGGGCAACCCTAGGTGGATAGGGTTTGGTCTCTCACACACTCAAGCACATCACAATTCTCCACTTATCATAAAATTTTGAAACTACACCCAATGAAGCTAGTTCCTTTTGCTTTTTTGGAAACTCATGTAGGTGGTCCCCCAGCTCTATGTCCTTTCCCTAAGTTGGCCAGGACCCACACATGAATGGTCAAAAAATGTGCTTCCCCTTGGTATCATGGCTCAAATAAGGTCACCTTGTGATTGGCATCTTAAATGAATTTCAATCCCACATAAACACCCAATTTTGGCCTTTTTTCCCTAATATACCCAAAATTACCAAATCGCCTCTAGAACTGTACCATTCCAAAATGGTCCAAATCTTCAAATTTTCTCCAAAAATTATATCGAACCCTTTTAAGCCATCGAAATTGAACAAAATACCCCTAAATTTGCAAAACAATACCAAAATAACCCTCATGTCAAAAAAAACTTACCAAAACTACCCAGATCATTTCAAACCTCCCATAAACCAATCCCAACCACTAAATGGGTCTAATTTGGTCAAATTGACCAATTTTGACCAAAATCCTAGTTTTATCTTTAAAAGCCCAACTTCCACCAAATTCATTTCAATTTCACCCAATTCCAAATCTAAATCAATTATCAAATTATCCAATCCCAATTTACACTAATTTTAAGCCCAATTGGACCAACCACCAAACCCTAATTTCAATTTTGGGCCAAAATCACTAATTTGACAATACCTTCAGACTTTATCAAGTTGAACCCCGTAACCAATTAAATTCTCTCAATTTTGAAATCTAAACTCTTCTTAACATTCCCCTAGATCAATTTGAACCCTAAATGGTTAATATGCAATCCCTAGCCTAAACTAAATATAAGGCCAAACCAAATTCCCAAAAATTGATCCTAAGAAAAGTTCCATTAAATCAAGTCTTACAATCAATTCAATTCCCCCAATTTCACTTCCTAAATTATTCATGACATTTGTTAAGATCACTCAGAGCCTTAAAATAATATTTAAGCCAAGCCCAAGTTAAATTTTTTGTCGAAACGATAATTTTGAGCCTAAGATCCAAATTAAACAAAATCATTGAAATTAACCAAGTTTAATCTTCTCCAGCCTTGGTTAGCCTCCTAGAATGCTAATCAAATCATCCAAGAATTAGATTTTAAGCCATGGACCAAGGGTTCCTTAAATCAAGGAAACTTTCCACCATTTTTGGCTATGGTCTCTATCTCATGCCATCAGTCATAAAACCTCCAAACCAATCACGATGAAAACTTCCCTTATCTTCCCTGAAGCAAGCAGCTACCTCCCCTGGCCTGACCGACCAGCCTAGTCACTGGAAATCCCAAAACCAAGAAGCCTCCCCTAAGGACCAAGCTTGAAAATCACCCATCCAAAGTGGACCACTCCCATTAACTAATTGTGCCACTCAACACTCCACCTAAGAAACCTTTTCCACCCCCATGCTTGACCAATTATGTACTAATCCCTCTTCTGATTAAGCTACCCCTCTGTTGACCTCACTTTTGGTTGAGGTTTAGTTTTTCTTCTTCAGTAGCCTAGGGTCTAGCCATAGGACTTTCCTGTTGACTATTCTTAGAAAACTAGAACATGAAATTCTACCCTCTTCTTTGCCCAACTTGAAGTTCCACATATTGGTCTTAACTTCTACCACTTAGTAGGTGGGGTCACTATGAAGGAGCTCAAGGAGAGTCCCCTTAGGACTGTCTGACCTTATGGTTGACTCTAGTTGCTGGTCTGGAGCTAGTTTACTCATTTGCACTCACTCTCACCCACAATAACTCACAAACCTAAACCTAAAACTTGTTAACTTCCATCCTTTGATCTTTTGGGAGACTCATGTAGATGGATCCCTAAACCCATAAGTTCTAGGCTGAGGTTTAACTAAAACTAGTACATAGAGGACACAAATGGAGTTTTCATTGGTTCATAGCTCATATAGGGTGGTTGACACCCCAATTCTACCAAAAATATCCAACTTGGCCTTTTGACACCCAAACCTACCCAAATTGCCTAAACACTCCCAAATCCCAAATTTGGTCAAAATCCTCAAATTCATCCAAATTACCCAAACTTGTTCAAATTTCATTTCAATTCTTTTAAAAATGCCCCCTACCCAAAATTACCAAAAAATTCTAAATTTACCAAAATACCCGCAAAATGGCCAAAGTTACAAAAATACCCTTGGCACCCCAAAGTTTCCCAAACCCTCCATAATCACTCCAAATGTCTCCAAAACCAATTTGCAAAACCAATTTGATGTCTCCAAAACCAATTTGGACCCTTCAATTGAACCCAATTGGGCTAATTTGACAATTTTGACTAAAATCACTAAATTGCCTTTAAAGGCCTAATTTCCCCAAATTCACCTTAAATGTCCATCAATTTGGCCCAAATTTCCCTCAATTTCAATGCTAAACCTAACCCAACATATGATCAATTAAAACCAACTCCAAGCCTAATTGACCCATACTTTGAGCCTAATTTAGACCCACATTCAAAACCCCCAATTTTGCCCCAAATTGGGTGTCTCCAAATTTCACAAAATTGATTGCCCTAACCCTAAAATAGACACCCAATTTGTGTTAAAAACTCTTTGTGACACTCGTCTAGGCCATTTTGAACCTAACCCAACCTTAGCCTAACACAAAACCAAGTCCAACCTAACACCCCAAAATTGACTAAGTGACCAAAATCCACCACTAAGTGACCATTGACTAAGTGACCAAAATCCACCAAATTGAACTCCCAAACCAACTCAAAATCACTCCAAATCTCTTCTGAACCTCTCATGAAAATCATCCACATAATTTTGATCAATCAATTAAGCTCGAACAAAAATTTTGACGAAAATCAAATTTTCGCGCTTTTTTGACCCGATAGGCGACGAGGTTGTCCGGACGACCCGGATGATGAAACAGACCGCATCGAGGTGTCCGGAATGTCGAAATTACCTAAGGTTGACACCCATTATGAAGTGGAGAATTTTGAATATTAAAAAAATTACAAAATAAAAAAAAAAATCTTTTTTTTCACATAAATCCCTAAAATCCCTAAATCTCTAAACTCTCGCGCACGCCTCTTGCCCCTTCCCATTCGCAAACTGCTACATCCCTTCCTCTCTGTCGTGAACCAGGCTGCCACAAGATCTTCTCCATCATGAGCCCTCCCTTCTCCTTCCTCGCGAAGCTTCGGCCGAGGTCCCTCTCTGGCTTCCATCCCATCTCACGTCACAACCAAAGCACCTACCTCCTGCAAATCTCCTTCCCTAAACCTTGTGTTTTCCCCTCCGATTTCCTATTTGGGTAGCTAAGGCACTCGATCCCTGCCTCAGGACTCGATGACCTACCTCTGCACAGCCGCCCTACCTCACCTTGTTGCAAGGCTCCGCCTCTTGTGTTCGGCTTACCTCTGCGTGAGTCCAGGTGCGCTCATCCCTTCCTCTTTTGCTATAAAAACCCCAATTGGGGAGTTACTTAAGCCAGGCCGAAAATTTGAGAGTGGGGGAGGTGCTGGCCGAAATTTTAGTGTGAGGAGGTGCTGCAAAAATTTCTCTCGAGGCTTTTTTTTTTTGCATTTTCTTTGGGCATTTAAAGTAAGGAGTTCCTTCTTCCTTTACTCTGTTTTTTTTGAAATTTATTGCAAGTGTTGGAGGAAACTGGTGTTAAGAGTTCCTACATAAGCATCTTCTAAACGATCCTACTTATTTTACTTTCTCGGTTATCAAGCCAAAATTGCATATGGCCTCACGTATGTTATGATTTACAGTTTCTTTGTTTTTATTTTTGTTTGAAATTTAAACAATGCTTATTCCCTTATCATTCTTTAAAAAGCTTGATGCGATTAGTACTTTATGTTGTTGATTATTGCTGCACTTGGATTTGTCCCTGAATGCATTTTTGTTAGTGCACCTGGAATTGGGAAATTAAGGTCACTGTAAGAGCTAATTGATTTTGATGTTAAGAATGTTAAGAATGATGGTTATAGAATTGAGGAGTTGGAACTTATGAGTGAGTTGCTTAAATTAAACATCCATTTTCTGGAAATGTGAGGGGGGCTAGAGAGGATAGCATTTCAAAATAATTTGAGAAGAGAAAGCTTACAGATTTATTCTGGAATTGGGGCATTTTTTATGGGTCAAAACAGAGATTCATCCTTTGGTTTCTGGCATGCATATTTGCTCGTTGCTCATATATACACATATCTAATAACTGAAATTTGCGTCCTGCACCAGGCTTTGAGGTGGCTTGAGTTATACAAAGTAGTTGGGGTTATTTATTTATTCATTGTGTCTTTTGGAGATCCTCAACACTGTTCTGAGATTTGATTTCATTTGTTGCATCACCTACATACAAAATCAAAGCCTTGGAATGGTTCTCAGTCAAGTGTTCAAGCAATTGAAAGCTTGAACGATTCAGCAGTAAGCTGGAAGGATTTGCTTAGCATTTACATACCCACCACCCATTTCTTATATATTTACATATTTAACACCTAAACTTCAGGTTTTACATGAATACCACCAATTCTTTTATATTTACATGTTTAACTCCCAAACCTCAGGTTTTACATACATACCACCCAATTCTTTTATATGTACATATTTAACACCTAAACTTCAGGTTTTACATGTATACCACCCAATTCTTATATATTTACATCTTTAACACCCAAACCTCAGGTATTACATACATACCACCTAATTCTTATATATTTACATGTTTAACACCCAAACTTCAAATTTTACACACATTCCACCTTATCTTATGCATGAAAGAGTGTTGTCTCTTTTGCAAAAATGAAAGATTTGTGGGAATAAATATGCGAGAAAGATTTGCGTGGCATAAATGTAAAGGCTGAATTATAGGTGTGAATATAATGGGACCTTTACATGCTTACCACCTGATTCTTATATACTTATATACCTCACACTAAAGCTCCAACATTTACAAACATGTTGTGCAATTCTTTTAGATTTTTATGGTTGCCCTCACATACATTTTCTAGTGCACCTGGAATTGGGAAATTAAGGTCACTGTAAGAGCTAACTGAGTTTGTTGTTAAGAATGAAAATGGTTATCAAATTGGAAAGTTGGAACATATGAGCAAGTTGCACAAATTAAAAATGCATTTTTTTTTTCTGGTAGAATATTCAAATGCTACTTTGAAAGCGCTTTAAACGTTACTTTAGCTATGTGTATCCATCTTTTCGGGAAGAGTTAAATGCTTTCTTTGGCTTAACAAACTTGCTGATTTTGAGGATGTTTAGGTGTTGTTTGCAGCTAAATTTAACATTGTTTTGTTCTTGAACAAATGCCATTTTTGAGGGGATTTACATACTATTCCTGGGCCTAAATGAAGGTTGTTTTGAAGTGGGTTTAAACATTATTTTTGAGCTTGAATAGTTACTGTTTTCTTTAATGAGATTCAAATGCCGATTTCTTGGACCAATTACATACTGTTTTAGGAGATAATTTTGACTAACGGCTTTAGCATTTGCTGGAAGAAAATAAATGTTTGAAATCTTTTTTGGTCCTTGATCCATAAAGATTTGGAAGCTGAGTATTAAGTTCAAACATGAAGGATCATTTAAAATTCCATCTCTTTTGACCTTATGATGAATACCACCTAAATCATTGGAGAATACATATAGAACATCATTGAAGGTTAGGGGTACCTTTATTTGGACTTTGGGGAGGCTTTACATGTGATACTCGTGCAGGGCTGAAGCATTTGAAAATGCAAGATGGGTCTTCTCAAACTCATATCGCCGGATATCGAGGATTGTTTTAAACACAACTTTGAAGCTGTTTTGGTTGCTTGGACTATAATTTTAAGACAATTTTGTGGCGTGTTTGACTACAGTTTCTTTTAAGCTGCTTGTGGCTTTGAAGAGACAGTTTTGAAAAGATACATTTTTGGTTGATCCATTTATGAAAATTAGAGAAAATGATACCCTTTTGGGGTTGATTCGCGGATCGTTGGGTCGCATTTTTTGGTCTTTTATTGATCGTTTTAAACACGGTTTTGAGGGCCGATTCACTTTTTCACTTTTTCAGGCACATTTTTATTTCCTTCAAGATTTCGCAAAGTGTTTTTTTGTGGTTTTTCTTCGAACTCGTTTCCGTGAGTCACTTGAGCTTTCATTTGATAAATTATGGAGTGGGGAGCCCCAGGGGCAAAATGATAATTTTGGAATTTTAATACCTTAATTAAATTTTAGGATTAATTAAAAAAAGAGGTTTAATTAAATTTTAGGATTAATTAAAGGGAAAAGAGGTAAAAATATTGATTATGATGAACTTTTTGGATGATTAAAATATAATGGGCTAAAAGGTAGAAACCAACTTGCCATCTGTCTTATGATAAAATACAATTATAATATTATTCATTATCATAATTTGGAGGTCAATTCAATTTGAGGATCCTAAACTATTGTGCTTGAATTATGAAGATAATTACTTAATAACTCTATTGTGCTTGAATTATGAAGATAATTACTCACTCATTTAAAGCCTATTAGTTGGTGATCAAATGCTAAATCTGAGTTTGCATTTAATTCTAATTCAACATTTAAATTGTTTTAAATCACTTTGAAAATTGAAGTTAAAAAAAAGGTTTAATAATGTAGGCTTGATATGCGAAATTGTCTTAATCGGGATTAGAAAAGTTGAACGTAGTTAATTAATAATTATTTTCAAATATTTTAAGCCCTACTTTAATTTGAGGTATTCAAGTTCATAATAACCTTGAACTTGCCCTTTAGGGCATCCACTCACATAACCACCAAAATGAAATGTTAAGTGACTATTTGATGTTCTCATTATTGAGGTAGTTAAGTTTTAATTCGATCTTAGGATGATTAATAGAACATATTGACAAGTTTAAAATGGACTCGGAACGTTTCAAGAGACTTCTAAAGCGGTTAAGGGTGATCCTTCGAACACTTTGGAATCTCTTGGATATTTTGAAGAACAAATTGAACTTGTTATATTTTGTTCTATGAAATCATCCACTAAAATATTTCAGTGGGATTGTCGAGAAGGAGACATGTATGCTTTTAAATTATTGCATTTACCTTTCTGTATTTCTTGTCTTGAACTTGCATGTTAAACAATGATGTCACCCTGCATGAAAAATAAAACTGCTAGGATAGTCACAAAACCAAAACCAACACTAAAATCAATACAAAAAAAAAAAAATCCCCCGCCATAACATCCAAAATATAAGACAACTCAAAATTTAATCACAAAATTCATACAAAGCCATAGTTGTAACTAAATTAAGACGTCTCTATCGGATGATCGGGAATCCCTTGAAGGAGGTAACCTGTGTTTGCTAACGAGACTTCCCACGGTCTAAACGAAAGTATTGAACTCATTAAGTTGAGTTTAGTAAATTCATTTGGACTAAGTGAATCCCATAGAAAATAGTGGTACCGGAACGAGGGAACCGTGGGATCCTAAATGGTGTCATGATCCCGATATTCATTTTTATATGTAGAATTTAAGAAGTTGACACCACTACTTGAAGATTTTAATCCTCGGTAATGACACCAAAAACTTGATCCCCCCAAAAACTTGATCCCAAGCAAAGTAAGATTTCAATTATATTTTTAGGGATTCTATACAAGTATACGTATCGTTATCAAGTAGTATAAGACTTTTTGATTAAGCCCGGAATATCAATCCCACAGAGATCGAGGTTAATCACGTCGACTTTCAAGAGAAATTTTTGTTTAGAATAACACGTCATAGCTTGAAAAGTTGATAAAAGTTTGGTTTTGATTTTCTCCTACAATTATTACTACAATACTACTTCTACTTCTAAATAAAAATACTTAGTGAAAATCAGAAAGAGGGGTTTTTAATATACTAAAAGTACTTTTCCTCAGGCAATGAAAGTAGTGACATGTGTAAAAGTAAAACAAGTAGTGAGAGAAATTGTGACAAATATGAGCAATTATATTCTTTTCTCTTACTAGAGATATTATAAAGAACATTGGTTAATCTAAAGTTCGAATAGTTTTGAAGACGGACTAAGCAGAGAAGATACTAGCTCTCACTCTAGAGTTCCCTCTTATCCCTCCACCTGGAGGCTAATATCTCGCATCAAAACCTAAAACAATAGGCCAAATTAGGCTCTTTAACCTGTCACTATAAAGTCCTCTAATTCTACACCCTTTAAAAATTATTTCCCTATTTATTTGCAGTTAACTATATGGATTATATTCTCATCCATACAATCTCATGTGATTCTATCACAGTTGATTGAGACAATACCATCCCAGATCATGCATGTTCTCACAACAAATTTTATCATGCAAGTTATCAAGTTTACATGTAAATGAATAACAAAGTAAAATCATCATAATATATTCTCACTCTACTCAATTATATATTCTACACATGCATACTATTTCATTACAAGAGGGAAGAGTAAAAAAAACTACTCATTACACATGGAGAAACAACAAGAACTTTTCATTGAACAAGACTTTGAAAACATAAAAACAAAGTACTAAATTTAAATCAAAATATAATGAAAATACTTATCTCTGATAGAAATCAAACTCTACTTGTATAGCAAAAGCAATCTCCTGACAACCCTCTCCAAGAACAAAGTGAAAAGAAAAGAAGAAATCTCTCACTCTCTCTCTTTCTCTCTCACCTTGCTGCTCCGCGTGGGGCTTACGCCCAAGCCTTCTTCTCTTATTCTCTAGGTCCTCTTCTTCTCTTTCAATTAATTCAAGAGTCTAAGAGTTGTTTTAAGAATATTTCCAATCCTTTTTTAATAATTTTCGAAGAGATGCTTAAGTGTCTCTTCAAAACTGTCCAGATTCAAGGGATCTTCCAAATGGCGCCTGAAGTGCCTCTTCAAAACACCATATAACCACCCAAAATTCTTCTAGAAAGTCCCTTTTCTAATTTCCAATGAATTTCCTAAGAGATGCATGAAGTACCGCTTAAAAAATCATCTAAATCCGACGTGTATTCTAGAAAATATGTTGAAAACCGTCACCAGTGCCTAAGTGCCGATTTTTGGGCGCTTTTGCGCCCCCTCTCTGTCTGGTAGTGCCTAAGCACCATTTTGGGCGCTTAAGCACCAGGAACAAGCACTTAAGTGTCCGATTTAGGTCCTCGTGGCTCCAGTGTGCCCCGATTTAAGTCCTCGTGGCTCCAGTGGCTTCATGGTTATTAATATTCATAGTCAACTCTCCTTTTTGGCATCTATCATAACTTGTTCAGTAATAAGAAAAGATCTCCCTAAAATAATTAGATTTTTTTATCTTCCTCCATATCTAATACAATAAAATCTATAAGAAAGATAAATTTATCAACTTTAACAAGCACGTCTTCTATAATCCCTTTTGTATAAATGATAGATTGATCAACTAACTGAAGGGTTACACTAGTGGGAGAAATATCAACTAAGCCTAACATTCTAAATATTGATAGAGGCATCACATTAATGCTCGATCCTAAATTGCATAAAGGTTTTCCACATAATCTTTCTCCAATTGCACAATGAACTATTAAGCTATAAAGATCTTTAAGTTTATGCGGAAGCTTTTTTCTGAAGTATAACACTGCACTCCTCACTTTGTGCAACTGTCTCGTAATCCCCAAACTTCCTTTTCTTGTTTAATATCTCGTTCATAACTTTGCATAACTTGACATTTGTTCCAAAGCTTCAGCAAAAGGAATATTTATTGTCGACTTCTTAAGTACTTCCATGAACTTTGACAATTATTTATCCAACTCATATTGTTTAAGTCTTTGAGGAAATGGATGTGGTGGTCTTTCTAAATTGTTTTTAGTTGGAGATATTACTCTTTCCATATCCTTAGAAACATGTTCTTTAGGTCTTTTAGTTTTCTTTGTTTTTCTCACAACTTTCTCACAACTTCTTTCTCCTTTCTCTTTTCTAACGACACCCTCTATCTCTCTTCCACTTCTTAATTGGACAACATCTATTTGTTCATCATTTTTCTCTTTAGGGTTGATCTCATTGTCGCTAGGAAGTGTCCTTGGGGTCTATTGTTAAGCGAATTGACAATTTATCCCAGTTGATTCTTTATGTTTCTAATCGCAGCATTTTGACCTTATAATTGATTTCCCATTTGCAATACCACTGCTTCTGTAGACATCTTCTTATCCTCAAATTGTTGATCATTGTTAGAGTTTGCTGGATATGAAAGTCTATAGTTTGTGTTCCTCTGATTATTTCAAATTCCATTAGGATTTGCATGAATATTTTCTCATTGTTGGTTTCCACCCCAAATAGTATTATACCAGTTAAAATTAGGATGGTTTTCCAACTTGAGTTGTAAAAGATATAATACAGGTTGTTTATGGTATTTAAAGTTTCATATGATAAGTTGGAATCAATTGTATGCCCTAATGAACTTTCCTCACTTACTGACGTGAATTGAGACTGGTTCATTCCAAGTTGGTCCAACATCCTTGATATTGTAGCAACCTACGATGCAAGAATTGCAAATGCATCTGTATCATGAATATTGGCTACCTTTTTAGGATTTTCTCTGACAGAGTGCCATCAAAATTCATTTGTAGCCACTTCTTCAAATAATGCTTATGCTACATTACATGATTTTGACATTAATGATCCACCAGTGACAACGTTAATTGTAGACCTAAGGAATCTTACTAACCCATTATAAAAAAGTTTGAATGATTAACCAATTAACCAATCGGGCAGAGCATGTCGGGCAGAGCATGGTGTGGACACTTCCTTAGGAGTTCCTTAAATCTTTCCCAGTTTTCATTTATTGATTCCCTTTTATACTGAAAAAATGAGATAATATCGTTTCTAAGTTTAGTAGTCCTTAACGGTGGAAAATACTTAGCTAAGAATTTCTGAGTTAACTCCTTCCAATTTTTAATAAAGCCAGGTTCTAATGAGTAAAACCACATTTTAGCCTTATCCCTTAGTAAGAAATGAAAAAGCCATAGTCTAACCGCATCGTCTGACATGGCGTTATAACGAAAATGTATCACAAAGTTCTAGAAAATTTGATAAGTTTAAATAGAGATCCTCCGAAGGAGTTCCCACAAACTAGTTGTTCTGCACTAGTTGGATAATCGATGGATTTAATTCAAACGAGTCAGCTTCTACGACAGTGATTTGTATACTTGACTGAATTTCATCTGTGAATTTCATCTGTCTACGACAGTGATTTGTATACTTGACTGAATTTCATCTGTCGTAGAATTTACATAATCCCTCAATGATTTATGATGATTTTCTAAGTTATTATTTTGAATGTAGTTTTTCAAGATTTCTAGTTTTTCAAGTTCTTTCTATTTTTTGATTTTTTTCCTTTTTTCTAGCTCAGAATCATAAGACATGAGTTTTACAGATCCTTTGTTTCAAATACGCAACACAAAAAATATTACATTAATAATTAAACAAATAAAACAAAAATTATATTCAACACAATAAAATATTTTCAAAAACATCTTGTTTTTCACAGAAACAATTTATTTTTCACAATACTTTTTGATACAAAAAAAATTTTTTCGCACAATAATAATTTTTACGACACTACAGTTTTCCAAGTCTAAGTCTAATTACTTCGACTAAAATTCTCTTAAAATTCGAGATCAAGCGTTGCGACCCCGACAACGGCGCCAAAAACATGGTCTTAATATTCTTTTTTATATGTAGAATTTAAGAAGTTGACACCACTACTTGAAGATTTTAATCACCGATAATGACATCAAAAACTTGATCCCATGCAAAGTAATATATCAGTTATATTTTTAGGGATTTGGCGCAATTATTCGTATTGTTATCAACTAATATAAAACTTTCTGATTAAGTCCCGAATATCGATCATATGGAGATCGATGTTAATCACGATGACTTTCAAGAGAATTTTTAGTTTAGAATAACACGCCCTAGTTTGGAAGATCGATAAAAGTTTGGTTATGATTTTATCCTACAATTATCACTACAACATTACTAATTCTAAATTAAAATACTTAGTGAAAATTAGAAAGTGGGGTTTTTAATATATATTAAGTACTCTTCCTCATGCAATGAAAGCAGTGACGTGTAAAAGTAAAACAAGTAGTGAGAGAAATTGTGACAAATATGAACAATTATATTCTTTATCCTTACTAGATATATTATAAAGAACATTGGTTAATCTAAAGTTTGAATAGTTTTGAAGACGGACTAAGCAGGGAAGATACTAGCTCTCACTCTAGAGTTCCCTCTTATCCCTCCACATGGAGGCTAATATCTCGCATCAAAACCTAAACCAAATTAGGGTCTTTAGCCTGCCACTATAAAGTCCTCTAGTTCTACACCCTTTAAAGATTATTTCCCTATTTATTTGCAGTTAACTATATGGACTACATTCTCATCCATACAATCTCATGTGATTCTATCACAGTTGGTTGAGACAATACCATCCCGGATCTTGCATGTTCTCACAACAGATTTTATCATGCAAGTTAATCAAATTTACATGTAAATGACTAACAAAGTAAATTCATCATAATATATATTCTCACTCTACTCGATTATATATCCTACACATGCATACTATTTCATTACAAGAGGGAAGAGTAAAGAAAACTACTCACTACACATGGAGAGACAACAAGAACTTTTCATTGAATAAGACTTTGAAAACATACAAATAAAGTATTAAATTTAAATCAAAATATAATGAAAATACTTATCTCTGATATAAATCAAACTCTCCTTGTATAGCAAAAGCAATCTCCTTACAACCCTCTCCAAGAACAAAGTAAAAAGAAAAGAAGAAATCTCTCACTCTCTCTCTTTCTCTCTCACCTTGCCGTCCCGCTTGGGGCTCAGCCCCAAGCGTTCTTCTCTTCTTCTCCAAGTATTATTCTTATCTTTCAAATAATCCAAGAGTCTAAGAGTTGTTTTTTAAATTATTTCCAAGCCTTTTCTTATAATTTCTCAAGAGATGCTTAAGTGTCTCTTCAAAACTGTCCAGATTCAATGAATCTTCCAAATGGTGCCTGAAGTGCCTTTTCAAATCTCTATATGACCACCCCAAATTCTTCTAGAAAGTCCTTTTCTTGATTTTCATTGAATTCCGCAAGAGATGCACGAAACACCGCTTCAAAAATCGTCCAATTCCGACATATATTCTAGAAGATATGTTGAAAACCGTCACCAGCGCCTAAGCGCTGATTTTTGGGCGCTTAAGCGCCCCCTCTCTATCTGGTGGCACATAAGTGCCATTTTGGGTGCTTAAGCGCTAGGAATTGAAACTTAAGTGTCCAGTTTAGGTCCCCTTTGCTCCGGTGTGCCCCGGTTCGACCTGATTTGCTCTGGGTTGCTCCGTTTTGGTCCATTTTTGTTCCTTTTGCCCTAATCACTCCAAATTCTTCAATTTGATGTACCTAAAACCAAAAACACAAGAAAACATACCTTTAAAGTGAAATATCATTATAAAATGAAGCATGAAATATAATATATTTTTAGGCATATCATGTTGCTTTAATCAACTTTAACATCCCCATAATATTCAAAGAACTTTAACTATAGAGCCGTCTGATTTGACATCATAACTTGACACTCTAGAAAACTTAAACTCTAAACTCGTCACGAAACGAAGAGGAGCTTGGAGCTAGTATGGTGGGCAGCACGACCATCTTCAACAACAAAACCTATCTTCGCCACCTAAATCATTCTTTCCTTAGAATTAAACAACCAAGCCATATGATTTCGTGGTTGTCTGTTAATGCAACATAAATTCTCACCTCATCTTTAAGCCTTTGTACAACTGTGTTGTACATTATAAGCCCTAACTCGTCTTAGGATTCCGAGGTTGTCGTTCGTCATGACCTAAATCCTCACATCTTCCAGGCTATTTGTGTGATCATTTCACACGAATGTAAGCCCTAAATAATAAAATTGGCAGGATAAAACTTTCAAATAATTTCTCCTCAAAACTGGAGCAAAAAAATAGGATAGTCTGGGAAGTCACCAAAGTTCTCCTCCGGATCTATGACATCCCTCAACTCTTCCTCCTTTGGATTCTACAAGAAATGTTCCAATTAGAGCTAATCCCTTTTCACACCTCTTTGTCCAATATCGTTGAAAAGTCCTATCCTTTGAACTCCTTGAAGATAATATTTCCTAATTTTTATCGAGAGTTTTCTTAGGTGACTTCGGATATCTAAGATGTAATTAACTATAGGGGCTTGCCCTTATAGGAAGCTTGTTTGAACCTAGCTTAATATCTATTTAATTCTTCATATTAAATAGGGGAAAATGTCAGAATAGTCTTGTGTTTATCCTCCAGGATAGATACAGGGTTTGAGGTATAAAGCTCTTTCATTTAAACTATGAATAATATGGGGTCAGTTTGATTTCATAATTTTCTATATATATATATATATATATATATTAGATGTCCTTTCGAAGCGGGCGACGGGATTTCGATTCTGGTGATCGAAAGCTTCCAACTGGCAACTCCTTGACTAAAACATAATGCCAACACCCTCTCCATACCATGGAGAGAGTTTTGTCAATTATTTAAAGAAATCCTTCTAATTTTCTCTAAAAGCTTTCTTAGACCTTTTGAAGTTCATCCCAGTCAAATTCCAACCAATTCCACCACTGTCTAACCCTAATTTTAAGATTGAAATCCAGAGCCTTTTCTATCACTCCACCAAATACCGTAAAAGTCCCAATTGATCGTCCTTAAAGTTTCCCCAGAGAAAACAAGGAAGTTCTCCATTGAAGCCCCTTCATTTTAAGCAATCTAATCCTCGGTTAGACCAAACCCGAATCACCCGCTGATTAAACTCTTACCTGGAATCAACAATAGCTCAAATGGGTGCTTGGAGGACCTTCATGAGGTCATAACAAAAGTTTGCAACCAACCCAATCGAGGCCTCACCTCTTGAACATAGGTATAGCTGATTAACCCTAAAATCATGTTCGGTTTCAGCAATTGTAAAGTGAACTTATTTTTCATATGCATTTAATTGCATAGATGTGTTCGTATTGGTTAGATGAAGCTATAGGAACAAATCATGAGTGATTTGGTGAATTATTGCATGAAATTTCAGGTTTACAAAATGAGCGGTTCTCGAGTTAAGTTACTTGGGGATGATGAATGGATGTCATTTATTTGTTCGTGTATCCATAAGACAACGGAGGAGGAGTTGAACGAGAAAGAATATAAAGAGCCAGCCGAGTCAGGGCTATTGAGGAAGGTAGCATCAATTGCGAGCGCACCACGTAGAGCTTCGGAGTTGTCATAGGATTGCATGGCGTTGAGTCAGATAAATAGAAAATTAGTCATTTAATGATTTATTTAATTCAAAAAACTTCAAGAAATTCATAACTTTATGGAGAAAAATCATAAAATAAAAAAATACTCATGTGCTCACTGAACAGAGAAGAATCATGTGGACCAAGAATAAAAATTATATAACTTATATTTATTTTTAAATTAATTAAATAGTATAAAATTTTTTTAAATCATAGATATTTAGATATAAATCACCATAGTGTGAGATTTTGAGGGTTTATTCTTTCAAAGGTTAGGAGTGTTCCTTTGTATTTCCAAATTTAGAGAGCACCCCTAACATGTTAAATCCTAATTTCGAAGGTTAAATCATCTCCTTTACTTAAAAAAAAATTATATAGATTAAAATAAACATAAGAAAATTATGAAAAATATTTTAATAAGTTCACTGTGGTGAGAGGGACCTAAGAAAAATAAAACCTCACACAGAATGTCTTAAATAATTACTTCTTAAATTTAGTCATTAAAACCCAAGAAAAATTAAATAAATAAAATATAATCTAAAAATCATAAAAAATCATCTTTACTGAAGATTTGAACATATTAAACCTTTGTAAAAAAATTGAAACAGTTTTAATTTGATTTAACCACTAAAGTCTATTTTCAAGAAAAATGAGATTCTGCCATTAAAATAATTATAATAATTATAATAATTAAAATATAATGCAAAAAAAATTGAAAAGTAGTTTGGAGTGTTCCTTGTGACTAGGAGCATCCAAGAAAAAATAAATTTGATAAATAAATAAACAATCTATTTTTGGGCTATTTTTAATTTAAAAATAATTAACAAATTAGAAAAACACAAAAATACAAAAAATGCACTAAAATGTCTATAATTGTTCCCTAACCACTTGGGATCATTGAGATTATTTTTCATAATTTTCTAAGTAAAATTATGTATTTTTACATGCCCAAAACGTTTTTTTCCCTAATTTCTCACAAAAATAATTATAAAAGATAAAAATAAATATAAGAAAGATATGAAATAAATTTTTTTGAGTTCTGTAAAGTCAGAGAGATCAATGAAAGATATAAAAAAAAATTTCAAAATAAAATTCATCTTCTATTTAATTAACCACAAAATAAACAAATAATTATAAAAAGTAACATAGAATTCAAAAATTCATAAAATTTGTTCCAAGTAGTCCTCTAACTTAATAGAACCTCTAATAATTATCCTAAGGATGGAAACATTACTTTGAATGATTAAATGAATTAACCTTTGGAATTCTTATTCATGGAGAAAAATAAATATATAAATTTAAATAAAGATTGGAGAAATATTATTTTTTCTCTTATATTTCAATGAACCCATGAGGGATAGATCAGCAAATTTCCAAGCCCATAAGAAGTGATTTAAAAGATTTATGAATATAGGAGCCTTCGGGACAAAATTGTAACTTCCACCATTTCACCCCTAATTAAAATTTAGGGTGAACTAAGGGTTTAAAGGGTAATTTTTGAAATATAAGGGTAATAGGTAGAAACCAATTAACCTCCACTTTTAGAAAAGAAGGGTATAAATGTAATTTTTCAAATTGTTGAACATTGGAAGATGACATTGATTTGAATGATTTAGATATTTGGGATATAGGTCAGGAAGCAAATGATCCATTGAGCTAGAATCCCAAAACAATGGTTGAATCTTAGGTTAATGTTCTAATTAAAACTTGCTAACATGACTTTCCCTAAATTACACATTTACCCTGATGTCTTTCTAGCTTCTTAGTGAGCTAAGATTAATTTAAAGATACTTGAGGGTTAGTCAAATGACGAACCTTTAATAATTCTCTTCAAACACTACAAGTTCAAGGTTGCTTACCACTTTCCTCATGGGTTTATTGAGACATAACACTAAGCACTGTTTAAACCTAACGAACCTCGAGGTAATCTAATCAACTACATAATAAGTTCAAATAAACTAAAGATATTCTAAAAAAATCATAGGAGTTCTTTAGGGCTATACGCCAAACACTATTATAATCTCTTGGATATTTTGAAGAATAATTGAACTTATTATGCTTTGTTCAAGAAAATCATCCTTAACTTTTAGGGACCCACAATGTTATGTATATTAATGTCTATTGAATTTAAACCATTAAGGCTTCATTACCATATATTAGTTACTCATACATTTAATTTGCACTATATACATGAATATGAATGCTGAAATTTCAGCGAGAGTAGTGAGAACACGACAGATACGCATTTACAATTTATTTATTTTACTTCTTCAATTGCTATTTCTTTAATGTATTATGCATGGTTGGTTAAAACAATTTTTAAAATTCAAAACAGACAATTTTCAAAGTTAAGATAACTTTTTTCAAAATTAAACCGAAATACATTAAAAAACAACAAACAACATAATATGTCCTTTTGAATTTACGGTAGTCCCTTGGATGAGGTAAACTACTGTTGCTAACGAGATCTCCCAATTTAAATGAGTTTAACAACTCATTTAGCTTAATCAAATTCAAAAGAAAATAGTGGCACAAGAATGAGAGAACCATGGGATGCTAACTGATGTTGCTTTAATCAACTTTAATCCTTCTATAGCACTTGAACAACAACAAAATTTGTCACTTGAACTATAAAACCTTAAACCTTGAACCTGGATCTGTCACTTCGATCAGGAGCTTGGAGCTAACACTATGGGCATCACCACAAAAATGTATGGAAAAAATACTTTGAGAGAGAAGTCAGATTTGTAACTACACATCTTTCCTTAGATTTAAGTTATAAGTCATAAGACTTTGAGGTAGCTCGTCTAGTACGACATAAATCCTCAACTCATCTTTAGGCCTTTGCATAGTCATTTTTTATATTTTAAGCCCTAACTTATTTTAGGCCTTGAGGTTGTCGTTCGTTATGACGTAAACCATCCTATCTACCAGGCTTTTTATGTGATCTTGATATATAAATGTAAGCCCTAAATTATAATAATTGGCAAAATGAAACAACAAAAATAAAGCCAGATAATAGGATAGTTTGAGAGGTCACCGAGGTTCCCCTCGGATAAATGACAACTCCTACCTTTTCTTCATTTGGATTTTTGAAAATAACTATTCTTACTTGATCCATTACCTTTTGAACTTCTGATGTCCAATCTTGAAAATCTTAAACTTTGGAATTCGTGAAGGCAAAACCACTAATCTAAATTGAGATCATTTTAAAGCGAATTTGATCACTTAAGATGTAATATGCTATAGGGGCTCGCCTCTATATGAATCTCCGGAACCCAGCTTAATATAAACCTTATTTAATTTTCTATAATAAATAGGGGAACTTGTCATTCAGTATAAAGGGTTTCACAAACTAAAATGGAAGTCATAAATTCTATGTTTTAATTAATTGAGTCTCAATATTCAGTAATGTGTCTATTCCTCGGGATACTTACATCACTTGCGGTGTTGGACTTTTTTATTTAAACTATCACATATATGTGATTCGTTCAGTTTCATATTTTCAAAAATTAAAACACTATTTCTTTTCAAAATTAAAATATTACTTTTATAAAATCAAACCTATAAATATTAAATTAAATTTAACTTATTTACAATCAATTTTTGCCACAAAAAATTTTTACCGGCTCCGCTGGGGACTATTTCCTATTTCCTTCCACGATTAGATGATTTTTCTTTCATAAATTGGTAGTGTGTCCATGTCCCTTGTGGACCAAGCCACCATTCTTCCATTTGCATAACTCACTCATTTTTTGTCTTGAGCGGGTATTGTCAACTCCTCATGGATTCTGGAGCCACTTCTTAAACACCCTTAAATAGAGAGGTTTCGAGATACTCCTACCTCCCGAGAGTGAGGTGGACACCTAATAGGTGTTCATTTAAGAGTGGAACTATCAAAGCAATTTTGGTGC
Source organism: Phalaenopsis equestris (assembly GCF_001263595.1). Taxonomy (NCBI): domain Eukaryota; kingdom Viridiplantae; phylum Streptophyta; class Magnoliopsida; order Asparagales; family Orchidaceae; genus Phalaenopsis; species Phalaenopsis equestris. The sequence continues at coordinate 7,009 of NW_018253901.1, read as the reverse complement.
AAATTCCACCTCTCATTTTGTTTCTGGGTCCTTTGCCTCTCTTCCTTCTATTTCTGTAGCTGGTTCATTTCAAACAAATGGTGCAAATTTTTTTCATTTTGTATACCTTTCCTCTTACAATTACAAATGAAATGAAGGCCGATGAACTTTGAAAACTTTTCAACATAAATGAATTTAAATGAAATAAATAAAAACGTGTTCAGATAATGTTCATTGAATGAGTTCTTCATTTTTTTAAGATTGTTACAATGGAAGGAAACATAAGATGAGACTAATGCTCTGAATCCTTTCTACAGAAGAATGTCTGCGATGAAGTTAATTTTCTCCTTCTACTAGGATGGACTTCATCATCAATAAGAGCAAGCTGCCCGATAGAGCAACCATCCATTTTGGACAAGGGTTTGACAATACCTCGATCAAGTTTGGGGATGTTACTGTCACCATTTTGAGAACTAGGATGCTTGAGACTGTTAAATTGATAGTGGAATTCAATCTGAAGAGGGTTTTGACTGAAATGAATTCTGTCATTACTAAGAAGCCTGTTAAATTTATAGGAAGTACCTCCAAAACGGTTCTCTCTACATCCGCCGGTTTACTCTTCAATGCACGTGTCACCATTCTTGCCTCATTCAAAGGAAAGGTTGTTCAAGTGGGTGATGAACTTGTCATTACGGAGTGTTCAACTTTTCCCTTAGTACCTTTATTGTCTGAAGTAGGGTATAGCTTAAGGTCCACACCTCTTACCTGAGCACATCGAAGGAATAAGAATAAGAAGGTTTCTAAGATAAAGAAGTTGAAACTTATTCAGGATGTTGCCCCTGCAGAAGTTGTAGATGATGAGTTTGAATTATTTATTTAGATTTATTAGGACTTCAGCGTTATTGGGAGGAAGCAGGTTCCATTCGCTATCTGCTGCCCACGATGGTGAAGATGGCCAAATAATTTCTGCTGCTCCACCTCAATCTTTCCACTATGAGGGTTGGAGGGACAAGATGATCAACGCTACGCCAATGGCTAGATTATAGACGATAATCAAGAGGCTAGCAGTAAAGGAAAACTGTTCATTCAATGAGATTCTTAGCAGGAAGGGTCGAGTACCGGCCAAGGACTGCCTTAGACAAAGGATAATTCTGTAAGATAAACCCCGTTCCCTGAGAAAAGAATCGAGTGAAGATGACATATCATCTACTGCAGTATATAGTTTGCATATTACCGTCAATCTGGCCTTAGGCTATCTGCACCAAAAGAGATGGTGTGGCAACCGAAAGTTGTTGGGTTAGTGATTGCTTGTAGGATTGAGGTAATAAGTTCTGAGGGGGAGCTTAAGCTTGAATACTTCGGAAGAGAAGGTTCATTAGCTGCCGCCAGTGGATCTTAAGTCTATTAAGGGTAGTTTGATTGAGGCAACATTGGAGAAATTGATGAGAGATCTCAAGCATTTGTCCAAAGAAAGGAAGAATGAGTCCAATGAAGATTTGACTGATTACATGGATGAGAAGCATGTCGAGGTAAATGTGGCTGAGACTTGAGCATCGTTGTCTCTTCGGGAGGCTTAGGCACTTATAGAGGGATATGACCCAAAGGCATTACAAGGACTCCTTCAGGGAAAAATGAGATGACCGACCACATAAAAAATAAAATGGAGGAGATGATGGCCACCATATACACACTTTAGTGCCAGCCTTCACCACCAAAGGAAGTGGCAGCACAAGTTGTCCAGATCATGGACGGAAAAAAATAAAATCAACTCTGTCAAAAGGGAAGAGCAAATTAAGGACTCCCTCCAAAGTCTAATATTGAAAAATAATATCTATGCTAGGAGAACAACAGGTGTGAGAGGTCTTATCCTAGTAAAAGGGGGGAGCACTGATTCTGAAGAGTTTGATGTTGTCCAATGTCTCAATGGCTTCGTAACACTACTATTTAAGACGTTCAATGGGACATGGAACCCTTGATAACATATCACTCACCTCCTTTGAAAGGGGGGGGGGGGGGGGGTAGCGATGCTTTGTTGTTCTAACAGTTTGTTAACAGCCTCTCCAAATTTTCCTTCGACTGGTACGCAGAGCTGCAAAATGGTTCAGTAAATACATTCATAGAATTGGAAAATCTGTTTGATAAGAGGTGATCTTGTGGTCTAGAAACAGTGACTAGATGAGACATTGGTGGACTAATATTCTATGATGGAGGAATTTAAGTATGAAATGCAAACCACGACTCCAAGAATAACATGAAATTGAAATCCCTCTGAAGAGTCTGCATGGCCCGATATCATTTCTCCTCAAGGGTTTTGCAATCAAGACTTTCAAGGTATTGGTTAGCATGGCCGTCAATCTTCAAGAAGAGGATAAGCAGCTCAGTTATTTGGAGAAGAGCAACAAAGCAGAAACTAGTCAAAGCCCTTGAGAACAAATTTGGAACTATCGCAGTGGTGGATAAGGGCAAGCAGTCGAAGATGATTCAGACAGAATGAGAGCAACAAAGTTATCAACCACCACCACAACATAATCAACAATCATCTCAATAGAGGTATCATTTGATAGAGAGAAGTCACACCTTATCAAAGCTCATAAGTAAAGTTTATCTCTTTAAAGATGAAGTGGTGGGTAATATGTTCCACAGTCTAATAAAGTGATGCAATTTCCAGTTACTAGAGCACAAAAAGCCAAAGGAAGTTGATAAGAAAGATCATTCATTGTACTGCCTGTACCATAGGATGCTTGGACACCAAATATATGCTTGGTTCTCCTTCAGGAATTGGCTTGAGACCAACTTCAAGAAAGGGAACATAACATTCCCAAAAGAGTACATGAAAGATCCTGAAAGAAGTTTTTTTAATGTCATTTTATCCTATCTTATGACTCTGATTGACTCGTACACAGTACATAATAGATGGAATACAACATGGGCAAACTCTTCGAGGAAGATGTACTGTAAGTTGCCAAATTAGAAATTTGCACTCGCTAAAATGAGAATCTCGTCGTCCGTGTCGGCGCTATTTCGGGTTGGAGGGTAGTTTTCCGTAAGAAGCTGTCGGTCACCAGAATCAAAATCCTGTCGCCCGCTTCGGAAGGACGTTGAACTATGAAATCAAACTGACCCCATATTTTTCATAGTTTGAAATGAAAGAGCACTGTACCTCAAATCCTGTATCTATCCCGAAGGATAAACACAAGACTTGAGGATGAGGCTCGATCACTAAGGAAAAGAAAATATGATGTCCGTTTGGTCTGTGAAACCTTTGTATTTGCCGACAAGTTCTCCTATTTAATATAAAGGATTTAATAGAGTTTATATTAAGCTAAGTTCGGACATGCTTCCTATAAGGGCAAGCCCCTATAGTTAATTACATCTTAAATGACCAAAGTCACCTAAGAAGACTCGATAAAAATCAAGAAATATTATCTTCAAGGAATTTCAAAGGGT
>NW_018253901.1:1013-3466 GCF_001263595.1 Phalaenopsis equestris | reverse complement strand
CCAAGCTATCCTAATGTTTGGCTTCAGTTTTGAGGAGAAATATTTTAAGTGATTTATCCTGTAAATTTTATTAGTTAGGGCTTACATTCGTGTGAAATAATCACACAAATAGCCTGAAAGATGTGAGGATTTAGGTCGTGACAAACGACAACCTCGGAATCCTAAGACGAGTTAGGGCTTATATTATATAGCAGGGCTATACAAAGGCCTAAAAATAAGGTGAGGATTTACGTTGCATAAGCAAGCAACCTCGAAGTTCTATGGCTTTGTTGTTTTATGTCCAACGAAGGAAGATTGATTTAGTTAGGGAAGACAGGTTTTGCTGTTGAAGATGGTTGTGCTGCCCACCATGCTAGCCCCAAGCTCCTTGCCCTGACGAGTTTGAGTTATCTAGTGTGTCAGGTTATAATGTCAAATCAGGTGATCCTATGGTTGAAGTTCTTTAAATTTTATGAGGGCATATTAAAGTTGATTAGAGCGACACCGGTTAAGATCCTACGGTTCCCTCGTTCCGGCATCACTATTTTCTATTGGATTCACTTAGTCCAAATGAACTTACTAAACCCAACTTAATGAGTTCCATAATTTCATTTAAACCGTGGGAAGCCTCGTTAGCAACCATAGGTTAGCTCCTCCGAGGAATTCCCGATCATCCGATAGAGACATCTTAATTTAGTTGAAGTTGTGCTTTTTTGTGTGATGTTTGTGATTAAATGTTGAGTTGTTTTATATTTTGAATGTTATGGCGGTGAATTTTATTTTGCTTGATTTCAGTTTTGAGTTTGGTTATGGTTTTGGTTATGTGGCTATCCTGATAGTTTTAGTTTTCATGCAGGGTGTCGTCGTTGTTTTGCATGCAAAATTGCAGGTATAAAAGTACAGTTTGAAAGTACAAGAAAGACAATGTTGAAAACTATAAAAGTGTACCTGGCGAGTCTTCTCGTTCCACCTGCAACTTAAAATGCATGTTAAGGCAGTTTATGAAGAGGAGGAAAGGGTAAAATTTTGGTAATTTTCCTAACCATATGTCATATTTTTACAGGTTCTTATAAGTTTATTTAAGGATGATTTCATCGAGCAAAGAATATTAAGTTTAGTAGACCTTTGAGGTATCCAACAAGTTAGGAGGAGGAAGTAGGTCCATGCCTCTCCTTCACCAATTAGTGAAAAGCCTCGAGTCCATTTAAACTTATTATATTACTTAATGGTTCATCCTGTAAATACCCTTATTACTCAGTGAGCACTGATGTCTCAATTATCCTTAAGAATAGGGTAATTATCACTTGTTATTTAATTTGAAACTTATGTGGGTGAAGACTCTCAAAGAAGCAAGTTAGTGTAATTTGAACACTTAGCCAAATTTTTAATCTTAATTGGGCTTAGTGGTGTTTCAAGGATCTTTGATTATGTTTATTTCTCTAATCCTTGTTTAATCAATTTTTGATTTAGCCTAAGTCACCATTAAGCCCTTAAGACCTAGGTGAGTGTCTTAATTAGTTTTGAAAAAGGGTTAAACCTTAGGTGGTCTTGATTCATAATTTGGATTTTATTTGAAAATCAAGATAGGAGTATTAAATTGATTAATTATTGACTTCAAAAGTTATACCCCTAAGTACAGGATCATTTAATTTTAATAAACTTCCAAATTTTAATAACTTAGATTTTTATTAATCTTAAGTAAGAAAGTGAGATTGAAACACCACAGTTAAACCCTTTTTGTTTCAAGCATCAAATAAATTGATTAAGATCAGAGGTTACCCATTCCCCTCTTTGAATTAGGTCTAAATGTTATTTAAGGCAAGATTTCCAAAATTACACATTTGCCCCTAAAGCTCTAACACTTCATAATTTGTCAAATTCAATTCAAATGACTTTGAAATTTTTATCCTACATCATTCATGGGTCAATTAAGACATCAGAGGAGAAAATGTGATTTTTCAAAATTTAATTTAATTTATTTAATTATTTTCATGCAAAAATAGGATTTTTCAAAGAAAATTTCTAACTTGACCAAGACAAATTATAATCCCTTGAAATTTTTACTGGAGCTAGTACTAGACTAGGTAAGCCTTTGGACAAAATTTCATGATTTTTTGAATTCTTTGTGATTTATTAGAATTATTTTAAGTTCTGGGTTATTTAATAAAAATAAAATATTTTAAGTGGTGAAAATTAAGTTTTGTATTTTTGAAAAATCTCTCTAAGATCAGAGAACCCAGAGGAGCAAATTTTATATATTTATATATTTTTTTTCTTTGATTTATTGGAATTATTTTAGTGAAAAAACTCATTTTTAGCCTTTAAAGATTATTTTTAAGCTTTGAAATTAAATATCTTTATTTAGAGAATTAGGAAAAATATTCTAATTGTCCCTAAGTGATTAGGAAGCAATTTAGAACATTTTCATGAGTTTTATTATTTTTGTGATTTTTATGAATTTTTAATTATTTAAA
>NW_018253901.1:0-798 GCF_001263595.1 Phalaenopsis equestris | reverse complement strand
TTAAGTTGTCAAATGAACTCAAAATATTTTGAAATTTTTATGATGAGTTTCGTGGATCATAAATAACAGTGGAGATAAAAAATCAAGTCATTTAAATGTTAATTTTTTGCAACATTAATTATTTTAGTGATTTACTGTTTGTAAAATTTAAGAATATTTTAAATCACTTGGCCTATGAAATTATTTCCCAAGGTTTCTCTACTCATGGTGGACCTTCACAAATTTTCTTAGGATTTTATAATCAATATGCTAATTTCCATGATTATTTTAAAGAAATAATGTGGAATAACTTGAAAAATATGGGTCTTTGTATAGGAACCTCCTCTGACTTTGGAAAAATCAGAGAATACTTCCCCTGACAGAGGCTACAACATGTCAAAATTCCAAGCCAAGGTGATGTGCTAATATGCATGGAGAATCAAATGATCCCAAACAGTGTTTAATTAATTAAAAATAAAATATGCATCAAATGTACTTGAAATTTATTCCACGTTGTTCTCCTCTGTTCACTGAGCAAGAGGGTATTTTTATTTTATTTTTGTGATTTTTCTAGATAAAGTTATGAATTTTCTAAGTTAAGGGTATTTAAATAAATAAAAAAAGCTCTATTTATATATTTAAACAGTGCGTGCTGACTAGATCCTAGGAAGCTCCGAAGGCATGCGTGACACGCTTTGGTTGGACTCCACCATCCCCGTCCACATAGCTTGCTGACTCGGCCCGCTGTTTATGTCTCGAAGCGCTGTCCGACTCTATCTCCCCCATTCGTTTGATACACGCTTGATCGAACGACTCCCC
>NW_018253900.1:0-5727 GCF_001263595.1 Phalaenopsis equestris | reverse complement strand
ATTCGATCCGGGCTTCATTTTGGCATCATCTGGTTCGTCAATTATGATTTAATGATTCGATCCGGGCTTCATTTTGGCATCATCTGGTTTGTCTTATCGAGACATTTAGTTTGACTATAAACATACTGAAATTGAAGCCACGGATAATCTCTAATTTGAATCTGGCATATCTTTCTTTCAAAAAAATGCATCGAGATTCATGTTAAATAATAAAGTTTGTTGATGACGCATCCACATGCATACCGCCCAAATCTTTCATATCACAATAAAAATAAGTCTGTTTTATCTCTTAAAATATGAAATGCATTGCACATAAAATTAAAATTTTGGTGCTAGATATGTAAATAAATACGAATTGAGTGGTATGGATGTAAATCTTCCTCGAAACCAATCATAGAAGTTATAGAAATAACAGCATAAATTATGTTGAAAAAAGAAGTTAAAACACACTTCAGATGAATAATATGGTTATATGCAAATTCTACATTTAAAATCCAGATTCACTGAATAGTATATGGCTTAGTCAGATTATCTAAAGACTAGACTCATTTGAAGTTGAAACTACTATGGAGCTCTTTTATTTTACATTTAATCTTATTTATATGCCATTTACAGGGCAGATCATTATGTACGTATTTAAACATAAGAGCAAGGTCGTCATAATATGAAGGTTAATTTGCTGGCCTTTCAACAGTTCCCCAAACGCAAAAACAAAGCTTTGTCCTCCGCATTAATAACATTGGCAATGACTGTGTCAAGTGAACTCTTTTTTCCGGTTCAGGTTTTTAAATAAATGTGGTAATAATATTATACAGTTTAACAGAAAATAAATGTGTAGGATATTAGTGTTCTGACCATTGCTAATGAAATAGAGATTAACCAGCACTTTTCGGCTATTCATTAATGTACACAAGTAGATTGTTAGCATGAATCTCAAGGCGTTCAAACGGTCTAGAATGGAAAATGTGAAATTTAATGATCTAACGGAAGACTTCAAGTACTAAATAAGCCAATCGACTGATGAACATTAGCCGACCATAAGAAGACTGATTGGCTGAATTTATGCCTAGCTATTGAAGAAATGCTCAGACCAAAGACTTTGACACCGATCGGCTACCACTTGAAAGACACTCAGATTCCCAAAGCAAAATCCGACCGGTACTCATATGTAATAAGTCAACCCGAATTAATTAAGTCGACTGATTCATCGGAAGAATTTGATACACGGAAAATTGTCAATAACACTTATTGATGAGATCAAGTTTTACTGTCAGTTATGAATATGAAAAAGTGCCAGTATCAGTATAGATCGAGAAAGACACTAGTATCTTTATAATTACAAAAAAAAAACATCAAAAATGGTAAAAACTGATCTATAATATCTAATAAAAGGAATGCAAATAATGATATGTAACGGCTCATTAAAATGAGGGTAAAAAGTAACTTGTAAATGGTTTCTTATGATTATAAATATCGATCATTTTATGAATGGAGTGGATCTTTTTCTTGAAACTGTTCATCTTGCATTCTATTATTTCCTTTGTCTCTCTCTTCTTTCCTTCTTCCTTATGCTCTATTCCTTACGGCGATCAAACGGTCTAGAATGGAAAAGGTGAAATTTAATGATCTAATGGAAGACTTCAAGTGCTCAATAAGTCGATCGACTGATGATCATCAACCGACCATAATAAGACTGATTGGTTGAATTTATGCCTATCTATTAAAGAAATGCTCCGACCAAAGAATTTGACGTCGATCGGCTACCACTTGAAAGACACTCAGATTCCCAAAGCAAAATCCGACCGGTACTCATATGTAATAAGTCAACCCGAATTAATTAAGTCGACTGATTCAAAAGTATACCGATCAGAAGAATTTGATACACAGAAATTTGTCAATAACACTTATTGATGAGAACAAGTTTTACTGACAGTTATGAATATGAAAAAGTGTCAGTACCAGTATAGATCGAGAAAGACATTAGTATCTTTATAATTACGAAAAAAAAAAACGTCAAAAATGGTAAAAATTGATAATCTCTAATAAAAGGAATGCAAATAATGATATGTAATGACTCATTAAAATGAGGGTAAAAAGTAACTTGTAAATTGTCTCTTATGATTATAAATATCGATCATTTTATGAATGGAGTGGATCTTTTTCTTGAAACTGTTCATCTTGCATTCTATTATTCCCTTTGTCTCTCTCTTCTTTCCTTCGTCCTTATGCTCTATTCCTCGAGGCATGTTGTAGAGGAAAAATCGGGGTTCAATATCCTAAAAGGTCATGCGGTAAGCATTGACATACTCCAGACAATAAGAGCACACATCCAAGAGAAAGAAACACAATTTAGAGTCACTACATACATGGAGTGCACCCGCGACTTTGTACAACAACAAATTCAGGAGCTTAAGGATCAGATGATGATCGTTATCCGAGAGAATAATATCTAAATGTAGGAGCAATGACCTTTCATATCAGGATACCCTCGCGAGAAACCACGTCTCCTAGAGGAGCTTCCCCGAGGAGAACCCCAACACCTGGTGGTCGAAGAGCCGCCCAGGCATCCTGGAGACAAGAAGATCCCCAATGCCTTCACAATATCGGGTCCATGCTGATGGAAGGACATCAGACTGTACATGATGAGTTACCGCGACAACATCCGCCTAATAATGTTTTGTCTTAATAAATCTTGGGAGGCTGAACCTCCAAAGAAGTTTAAAGTCCCCCCACCATGACTCCTACAAGGATCAGTCTGACCTTGCTAACCACATTGCCTTTGAGTCGGTAGTATTTAATTTGAAAGTTATCGAAGCCTTAAGGTGTTAGTTATTCCTTACCATGCTAAGGGAGTCAGCCCTCAGGTGGTTCAATTGCTTCAATCAAAGAAGAGGGCTGCACAAGATGAAGGATGAAAATTGATGGATGTGTAACATCATTTTGGTCAATTTTGCTATGAGAAAAATTGACATACTTGAAACAACAATGGAGGCAAAGAGAAATAGGATCAGACTCAAAATTATGACCAGCGACAGTCTCAATAAAACGTGCGACCACATTATGAAACCTAGAAGACCCCTATGAGGGTCTTAATGGTAGATTTAGTTGAGGCCATCTAGAACAAAGAGTATGCTCCACCAACGAAGATTGAGACTTCTCTTTGGAACCCTAGCAAGTATTGCAATTACCATCAAGATTGTTACTATGAAATGAAAAAATGCCATCATTTTCGTAACTTGCTCAAGGATCTGATCCATGTGGGAAAGATCAAAGACTTCATTGCTATCGAAGCACCTAAGCGGCTACCTTGCCACCATGACATGCCTTGTTGGCCACCAGAGTCCTCTCTATAAAAAGGAGACCTCTCACGGCCAAATGGAGAAGCGTTGAAACCTTAACCAAACTCTGCCAAAATTTCTCCAAACCCTCTAGCAGTCCAGAGAAGCTAATCCCCACCATTTCCTCGCCCTAATCCCCACTGCCAAAGCTTAATTTCTTCACCTAATTTCAGAGCTCTTCACTTCCCTACCTTGAACCTCATCAATTCCCCAAAATGATGAGCTCTTGAGCTTCACCAGAGTTGGAGAGGAAGTTCCCCACTTAAATCCCCATCCTTAGAGCCCTCTACTAGAAAGCTAAACCAAGCCCATGCTACCCCTCTATTGAGCTCATACTTAGACCCAACCCCTGATCAAATTGGCACTTGGAGGAGGTTCGCCAGCTCACAAGAAAGCTTAGGAACAAATCCAATTGAGACTACACCTATTGGACAAATGTATCAATCAAAACACCCAAATTTGGCCTCAATTTGGGCTTTTATGAAGAAAAGTTTAATTTCATGAGCATGTAACCATATGAATGTGTTCTTCTCACCTCGATAAAGGTGTAGGAACAAACGTTGCATGATTTATTTGAGAATCAAGGGAGAAACTAGGTTTAGAAAATGAACGGTTTATGGGTTAAGCCACTTGCGGATGATGGCCAAGAGCTGTCTGATCCCGCGTGTATCGAAAGGACAGATTAGGTTGCACCAGATGAGTAGATGGAACAGTAAAGGCGGGACTCGTAGTTGTTGACTCAGAAGGCGACATCCAGTAGCGTGGCGACATGTGGAAAGCTCATAGCTGCCAAGGATTACGTGGTGCTGACGTGGATAAATAGAAAAAATAGCCTATTTTTATTTAAATTAATTCATAAACTTAGAAAATTCATCACTTGGAGTAGAGAAATCATAAAAATAAAATAAAAATATCCCTGTGCTCAGTGACAAATGAGAATCATGTGGACAAAAAATTAAAAAAAATTATTTGACTTATATTTATTTTAAAATTAATTAAAAAAATCTAGATCTTGTTTAAAATAGAGGAAATTAAATAATAATCATCGTGGTGTTAAATTTGGAGGGTTTACTCTCTCTGTGTTTAGGAATATTCTCTAATTTTTTTCAAATTCAGAGAACACTTCTAGCACGACAAACCCTAATTTTCAAAGTTAAGTCATATATTTATTTAAAACAACTATATAAATTAAAAAGAAAAGTCAGAAAATTATGAAACTTATTTTGGTAGGTTCACTATGGTCAGAAGAACATAAGAAAAATAAAATGTAAGTTTAAATATTTTTGTAGCATAATTTCTTGATTTAAGTCATTAAAACCTTTAAAAATTAAAATAAATAAAATATACTTTAAAAAACCATAACAATTGATCATTGCTGAAGATATTAAACATACTAACTCTCTGTAAATTTTTTAAACCATTTTAAATTAATTTAACCGCTAAAATTTATTTTTAAAGTCAGAAAATTATGAAACTTATTTTGGTAGGTTCACTATGGTCAGAAGAACATAAGAAAAATAAAATGTAAGTTTAAATATTTTTGTAGTGTATTTTCTTAATTTAAGTCCCTTTAAAAATTGAATTAAATAAAATATACTTTAGAAAGCCATAACAATTGATCCTTGCTGAAGGTATTAAACATACTAACTCTCTGTAAAATTTTTAAACCATTTTAAATTAATTTAACCGCTAAAGTTTATTTTTGTAAGAAAAATGAAATTTTGGCATTAAAATAATTATAATAATTAAAATATAACTCAAAAAAATTTGAAAAGTCGTTTTGGGAGTTCCCTGTGAATAGAGACATCTAAGAAAAAAAATTGACATTAAAATAAATAGTGTATTTTTGGGTTATTTTTAAATTTAAAAATAATTAAAAAATTTAAAAAATCATAAAAAATACATAAATGTACAAAAATGTTCCTAATTGTTCTCTGACCACTTGAGATCAATTCTAATATTTTTTATAATTTTCTAAATAAAGATATGCATTTTTAAGTGCCAAACAAATGTATTTTCCTAAATTTTCACTAAAATAATTATAAAAATAAAATAAATATTAGAGAAATATGAAATTAATTTCTAAGTTTCTTGAAGTCATAAAAATGCTACAAACTATTTTTAATGATTTCAATAAAAAATATAAAATAATTTTTCAAAATAAATTATATTTTTATTTAATTAATCATCAAAACAAACAAATAATTATAATAATTAAAATATAATTAAAAAATTAATGAAATTTTATTTGAATGGTCCTCTCATCAAAATAAACCTCTAATAATTTCCTTAGAGACACAACTTTTCGTGCTAACATATTTTTTTTATATACACGTGCCCTCTATCATTCTACATCGCATCAGAACCCGTTGGATCGGTCTTCTCCCGG
>NW_018253899.1:0-1933 GCF_001263595.1 Phalaenopsis equestris | reverse complement strand
CCTTTCAGTCTAAACGGTACTTTTCTATCACACAACTCACAATAGGCCCGAAGCATTCCTCCACTCAACCAACCAACTTGAATTCTACTAATAACATCCCCATTAATATCACCATCACTTTGAATAATAGACCCGAGATATATAAATTGTTCACACCTTTTGATAATTTGATCACCCTCAATTACATTTTTGTCACTAGAGCTACTAGTACTAAAATTATATTCCATGTATTCAGTTTTAGTTCTACTCAAAAGAAGGCCTTTAGACTCCAAGATGGACCTCCATAATTCAAGTTTTCCTTAGCTTTTTCTCGTCTTATCCATGAGAAGGATATCGTCAGTAAAAAACCAACGTAAATCCTCTGTAAGTCTCCGGTAAGACCATCCACAACTAAAGCAAAAAGATATGGGCTTAAAGCCGATCCGTGATGTAAACCAACATAAATAAGAAAATATTTGGTCACTCCTCTTTCTGTTCAAACATAAGTAAACATATCTTTAATGACTTCACCTTTCTTCTCAAGAACTCTCCAAAGGATATTTGTTGGAATCTTATCGTAAGCTTTTTCTAAATCAATAAAAATCATATATAGATCCTCCTTATTGTCTCTAAATTTCTCCATCAAACCTCTCAATAAATGTATAGCTTCCATAGTAGACTTGCTCAACATAAATCCAAATTGATTATAAGAAATCTTTGTAATATATATTAACTTATGTTGAATTACCCTCTCCCATAATTTTAAAGTATGACACATCAACTTAATTCCTCCATAATTTGCACACTCTTGTGCATCCCATTTATTATTAAAAATGGGGACCAAAATGCTCTTCCTCCACTATTCATACATTTTTTTTTTAGTTAGTTTTTAAAATAATATTAAAGAGTTTAGTAAGCCAAAAAACTCCCAAATCTCCCAAATATTTCCACACTTCAACTGGGATATCATCAGGTTCTACAGACCTTTCACCATTGGTTTTCTGTAAAGCGCCCCAACTTTTTAAGAAGCCCCCCAACTTTTTTAGTAATGCGACGGTAGAAATGAAATATTTTATTATTATTAACGATATTAAGATAATTAAGTTTGATCGTATTTTCCTAAACTTCATGAAAAATTTATCAAAATAACTCACTCAACTATTTTGAAAATATTTTTCTAAGAAAGATGCTTTTTGATTTTCATCATTAATACACTTTACTTTGACTTTAATATTTAATTTTCTTTTCTCTTTGTTTGGCTAGTTTATAAATATATTTTTCTCTCTTTAGTATCTAATTTATTATAAAAATTACTAAAAACATAATTTTTAGCGTCACAGATTGTTCTCTTAGGGTCGTTTGATATTTTTTCCAGTTCTCTAAGCTTTTACATTTAAACTAATTTTAATAATATAAATTCTTATATTTTATCTTTTCTTGTATATTATTATTCCACCACAAACTATTTTTATTTATAGAGATTTTTTCTTTTGGTTCTCCAAGTACAACTTTTGCCACTTGTTAAATAGTGTTTGTTACTTTATCCCACATAGAATTTGCTTCTTCATGAACATCTCAAATTTTGAAATCTTGAATTTTACTCATAAAAATAATTTTATTTGTGTCTTTTAGATATCGGTATCTACGACAATGATTCCTAGTATTCTTTATTTTACAACTCTTCATCCAAATGCATTACATCCAGGAAATTTGATTAGCAATGTTGGGTTACATTTTATAATGTGTCCTAGTATATCAAGTCAAATATATATAAAATTTAGTCGGTTTTTAGTTTTAATTGATATAATAGGTTTGTTAGCATTGAAGTTCACCAGGACATATAGATTGGGTTTAGGCTTATATGTGAGACTTTGACATTACTGATGAGAAGAAAATTCTGTGGGACATTGATATTGGGGATGAGAATAAATTTTCTTTAATGATGCATGATTTG
>NW_018253898.1:6723-7501 GCF_001263595.1 Phalaenopsis equestris | reverse complement strand
TTGAGGACGTTAAACAATATTTAATGAAACCTCATATTTTGGCAGACCCTATCCCAGGAAAATCGTTGATACTTTATACCGCGGCTTTGGATGACTATCTTGAAGCCCTCTTATCCCAAGTTAATGAAGAGGGAGAAGAAAAAGCTCTCTACTACTTGAGTCGTCGTCTAATACCGACGGAGATAAAGTATCCACCTATTGAGAGGCATTGTCTGACATTAATTTTCTCCGCTCAAAAGCTTAGACATTGCATGCTTTCTGATAAGATCGCCCTAATTTTTAAAGTTAGTCCATTGCAATATTTGATGACCCGACCAACACTCTCCAGATGTTTAGCGAGAATGTCAATGATTTTATTGCAATTTGATATAACTTTTGTGCCCCTCCGTGCTATCAAGGGACATATTTTAGCAGATTTTCTCATTGCACACCCACTGCCACACCCACTGCCAGCTGGGTCCTCTCTCAATGACGAATTATCAGACGAGCAGATACTACAAATGGAATTTTCCAGTGCGCAGCACTGGGAAATGTACTTCGATGGTGTCTCGTAAGCTAGGAAAGACAAGGGATCAAACACAGTTATACCAGGCAAGCCAGGGATCAGTTTGATCTTTATCATGCCGGATAAGGGTATGTTGAGGTTTTCGTACCACCTGACGGAGTCATGTACCAACAAGGAAGTAGAATATGAAGCCTTAATCACCGGATTGGAGTTGGTAATTTCAATGGATATAACGAACATTGTCATTTATGGTGACTCTCAACTTGTCATCCA
>NW_018253898.1:4252-5188 GCF_001263595.1 Phalaenopsis equestris | reverse complement strand
CCGGGGTGAAAGACCCATGTTACCGATAAATGGATGATACCTGAAAACCTATTACGCGACCTGATGCTGCTTAATGCCACTTACCTCTGCTTGCTTCTGCTTGCTTTGAAACTTTGAAACCTTGATTGTTTTAGAGTTATCCATATGGCCATATGTCTATGACCAGGTCAAAATTTTGTAATTAATCTCATATATAGTGAAAATTTTCAGAAAATTTTTGAACTTTACACGTTCTCTTTTCTACTTTTGGATTTAAAAATTCCATTAAATTAAAACAAAACTCACACATAAAATGAGTAATCCTTCTCACCAAAAAAAATTTCAAAATTTCTTTTGAAAATCAACCAATTGAAATTAAAACTTTGAAAACACATTTTTGAAAAATCAATTGCGACAAAAACAACAAGAAAATAAAATAAACTTGATGACTGGATACTTTTGTTTTCGGAATTTCCTACTCTTTGTGCGCGCAGCACAACCATCGTTATCTACACTAACTCATTACAC
Organism: Phalaenopsis equestris; assembly: GCF_001263595.1. Classification (NCBI taxonomy): domain Eukaryota; kingdom Viridiplantae; phylum Streptophyta; class Magnoliopsida; order Asparagales; family Orchidaceae; genus Phalaenopsis; species Phalaenopsis equestris. Next base: position 4,681 of record NW_018253898.1, on the reverse strand, counting down.
ATCCCCGCGGAATTTAACATTCTACACAAAATCTCACAAAGTTTCACAATTTTTTCCTCACCAATGTCAATCTTCATAAATTCTACTAATTTCCCATGAATTCAAAACGCGATATTTCAGAGGTTGAGGATTCACATCTGATTACGCTTTGCTTTAGGAGCTCATCCTATTGCAATCTTTCAAATCAATATTCTAGAGGTTCAGGATTTCACATTCGATTCCGCGTTGCTTTGGGTTCTCATCCTATTGCAATCTTTCAAATCAAATTCTAGAGGTTGAGGATTCACATCCGATTCCACGTTGCTTTAGGAGCTCAGCCTATTGCAATCTTTCAAATCAAATTCTAGAGGTTGAGGATTCACATCCGATTCCACGTTGCTTTAGGAGCTCAGCCTATTGCAATCTTTCAAATCAAATTCTAGAGGTTGA
>NW_018253898.1:2156-3855 GCF_001263595.1 Phalaenopsis equestris | reverse complement strand
TCCGATACCGCGTTGCTTTAGGAGCTCATCCTATTGCAATCTTTCAAATCAATTCTAGAGGTTGAGGATTTTACATCTGATACCGCATTGTTTTAGGAGTCCCTCCTATCGCAATCTTTCAAATCAAATCTAGAGGTTGAGGATTTTACATCCGATATCGCATTATTTTAGGAGTCCCTCCTATCGCAATCTTTAAAATCAAATCCTACGATATACTAGAGCTTAAGGATTTTTTATATGATTCAGTGTTGCTTTAGGAACCCCTCCTATCGCAATCTTTCGAATCAAATTCAACGATATTCTTGAGGTTGAGGGAATAAGACCTTCGATTAATTCAAGACATCCTATTCTCATCTTTTGAAATCGGTTTTAAGACCACCTTAAATGGATTATGGCATCTGATTCATTCTTTCGGGATTGATACCCAAATTTCAATTCCCACCTCGGGTTCAACACTTACATACTGATTCCATCCTTTATAAATACCTGAAATTTCATAATTCAAAATTCACTCTTCGATCCCCAGCGAGAGTCTCTACTCCTTAATCTCAACTAGAAAATCACCTGTTAATTCCCTGGCAAAAACAAATTGCACACACAACTATATGCATACTTCTGGGTCTGTTGACTTAGGAGTTTGTATTGGTTTTTTTTATCTCATCGGTCAACGCCAATACGCACGGCGTGCTTGCCCAGCACACCACACCTATTGGGGTCCATTTGTTGACCTCAATTTTAGTTGAGGTTTAGTTTTTCCTCCTTAGTAGCCTAGGGTCTAGCCATAGGACTCTGACCTACATTTCAATTCTCATTTCCGAATCAGTCCTACATTGCTGATTCATTACATTCGAGGTCGGTCCTTGCATTCTGACACCCTCTTTTAAGAATTGACCCACATTTCAATTCTCACTTTTGAATCGGTCCTACATTGCTGATTCATTACATTCGATGCCGGTACTTACATTCCGACACCTTCTTTGGAGAATAGACCTACATTTCAATTCTCATTTCCGAATCAATCCTACATTTTTGATTCATTATATTGAGGGTAGGTCCTTACACTCTAACTCTCTCTCTCTCCATCTTTTTGAGTCAATATTTGAATCTCAATTCCTACCTCGGGGTCAACACACACATTTTGACTCCCATGCTTTGGAAATCTTTGAAATTTTATAACTTAAAGTTCACTCTCCAATCCTCAGCGAGAGTCCCTACTCCTTGATTTCAAATAGACGATCACCTGCTAATTCCCTAGACGAAATAAATCACACACACAACTCTACACGTACTTCTGGGTCTACTAACTTAGGAGTTTGTATTCATTTTTGTTGATCTCGTCGGTCAACGCCAATACGCGCGGTGTGCTTGCTCAGCACACCCCACCTATTAGTGGTCCATTTATTGACCTCATTTTTTGTTAAGGTTTAGTTTTTCCTCTTTAGTAGCCTAGGGTATTGCCATAGGACTTTTCTTGTTGAATATTCCTAGAAACTAGACATGGAACCCTAACCATTAGAAATTCAACCCTCTTCTCTACTCAACTTGAGGTTCCACATGTTGCTTTCATCCTCTAAATACTTAGTAGGTGGGGCACTGTAGGCGAAACTCAAGATGAGTCACCCTTAGGATTGCTGGACCTTAGGGTTGACCTTGGGTGTTGGTTTGGAGCTAAGGCACTCACTACACTTATCTGCACCCA
>NW_018253898.1:1600-2128 GCF_001263595.1 Phalaenopsis equestris | reverse complement strand
CTTTTGGGATACTCATGTAGATGGTCCCCTAAACCTACTAGCCCTAGGGTTATGGTTTAGCTAAGACCACTATGTAGAGGACCCAAAATGGGGTTTCATTTGGTACATGGCTTATTGGTGATGATTGGTACCTCAACTCTACCAAAATACCCATCTTGGTCTTTTACCCCTAAAACACCCCTAATTACAAAAATACCCCTCTTTGACCCAAAATCCCAAATATTCCAAAAATTCGTAGAAAATTCCAATAAATCCCAAATATTCCCAATTTCATTTCTCTCAATTACCACATGACCCAAATTGGCCAATTTGACCACCTTTAAGCAAAACCCCCAAATTGCCCTTTAAAGACCCAAATTTCCCCAAATCCAACTTAAATGTCCACAAATTGACCCCAAATTCCAATCCAAAACTCAAATTCACTTTTGATATGACCAAACTAAATCAAATCCAAGCTCAATTGGTCCATGATTTGAGCCCAATTTTGATTTGGGTCAAAACCCCAATTTTGACCATATGACTTAATCT
>NW_018253898.1:385-735 GCF_001263595.1 Phalaenopsis equestris | reverse complement strand
TTCACAAGAGTGAAAGAAGCCAAAGCCCCATAAAATCCCCCTTCCACAGAGCCTCTACCATAGCTCTAGACCAACACCCAAATCCTGTCATGATTGAATTCATACCTAGGCCTTACACCAAGACCAGGAACTCAATCCCTAGCCTCCTTGGACTCCAACAAACATGCCGACCACCTCTGATCCATGCTTCCCTTCTCAGAGCCAAGGTATTGAACTACTTGTCCTCCCGAGCTTCTTTTAATTCTCCATTTCCTTGGGCTTAATTTCATGGCATAGTAACTGTATGGATATGTTCCTCTAGTCTAAACGAGCATTTTAAAAAAAAAATTCACTTAATTTGGTTGAGAATT
>NW_018253898.1:0-350 GCF_001263595.1 Phalaenopsis equestris | reverse complement strand
AGGGATCGTTCTATCGGGAATGATGCGGGGAGCCGTTTGATCAAGCGTGTATCAAATGGATGGAGGAGATCGAGCTAGATAACGCTTCGAGACATAAACAGCGGGCCGAGTAAGCAAGCTACGTCGACGGCGTCGTCCAACCAAAGCGCGCCACGCATGCCTTCGGAGCTGCCTAGGATCTAGTCACCACGTGCTAAATAGAGATTTTTTGTATTTATTTAAATACCCTTAAATTAGAAAATACATAACTTTGTGTAGAAAAATCACAAAAATAAAATAAAAATACCCTCTTGCTCCGTGAATAGAGGAGAATAGTGTGGAATAAATTTCAATTCCATTTTATGCATAAA
>NW_018253897.1:0-3197 GCF_001263595.1 Phalaenopsis equestris | reverse complement strand
AGGGAGGTGGAGAGATGAAGGGAGAAAGATAGAGTAAGGCCAAAAAAGTGAGAGGAGAGATTAAGGGATAGAGATAATAAGTAAGATGGAGAGAGAGAGAGAAGAGAGGGTGCGTCAAAGAGAGGGTGCGTGTCAAAGAGGGATAAAGAGAGCTGGGGAGAGAGAGAGTGAGCAAGAGAGATTAAGGGAGGGAGGGAGAGAGTGTGTGTGTGAGAGAGGGAGAGAGAGAAAAAAGAAGATGGAGAGAGAGTGTGTGTGTGTGAGTGAGGGAGAAAGAGATGAACAATGGCTTAAAAAGTAGAGTGATAGGTAGAGAGTGCGAGAGAGGGGTGGGAGAGATGAGAGAAAGTGAGAAAGAGTGAGGAAGAGTAAGTGAGAGTGTGTGTGTGAGAGAGAGAGAGAGCAAGAAATGGAGTAAAAGTAAATGAGAAAGAGAGAAAGGATAGGAGATAGGGAGAGAGTTTAGAAGAAATGGAATATAGCAATAAGGTGAGAGAGAGAGAGAGCTAGGAAAAGGGCGATAAGAGGCTAAGAGTGAAAGGTTGTGGGTGATGAATAGGCCAAGTGGAGGAGGGAGGTAGGGAGAGATAAAGAGACAAGACTGCGAGAGAGATAGAGGGAGAATGAGAGAGAGATAAATGGAGAGAGAATGAGAAAGAGAGGGAGAGAAAGAGGGAGAATTAGAGAAGAGAGAAGAGAGAGCGGGAGAAATAGAGTAAAAGGGTGGGAGGGAGAGACAAATAAAGGTTTAAGAGAAGAAAGTGAGGGAAATAAAGAGAAGAAGGGAGATCGAGAGGGAGAGAAGGAGGGATGTTGGGTGGGAGTTTTTTAGGGTTAGAATGGGGAGAGATATAGAGAGATAGGGAGTGAGAGAGAAAGAATATAGAGTGAGAATGATAATAAGAGAGTGACAGAGACAAAAAGAGAGTGTTAGAGAGGGATAGGGAAGAGAGAGACGATGAGAGCGAGTAAAGGGGAGAAAACAAATAGATTCAAATGAATGAAAAGATAGAGAGAAGAGGGGTGAGAGTGAAAGAGAGTGGGACTACAAAAGATAGATAGAGAGATACCTAAGAGTGATGGGGAGAAGAGAGTGACCTAGAGAGAGAGTAAGAGAGAGGGAGAGGCAGGGAAATAGAAAGAAACACTAACAAAGATAAGAGAGAATAGAGATAAGAGAGATTGGGAGAGGGAGGGATAAAGAGGTAAAGAGAGCGAAGGAGAGAAAGGGGGATGAAGATAAGAAGGGAGAGAGAGAAGGATAAAGATAGAGTGATGAAACATTGGAGGGAGAGGGAGATAAAGGACTAAAGTGACAAAATTAGAAAGAAGGTAAGGAGGGCAGAAGAGAGAGAAAGAGAGTGAGAGATAGAAGGGGAAAGAGCTTGAGAGAGAAAGAAAGTAAGAGAGGTAAAGAGAGAAAAAGAAAATGGGAGAGATAGAGAGTGATAGTGTGGAAGAGAGAGCTAGTGAGGAGTAGAAAGAGAAGAGATAGAAATGGAGAAAAATTTGGAGAGGAGAGGGATGGAGTGAAAGATAGAGAGAGATAGAGAGTGCAAATGATGGAGTGCAAGAGAAGAATGGGGAAAGTGGGAGAGAGAGAGATGGAGTTAAGAGATAGAGAGAGTGCAAATGATGGAGAACGTGAGAGAGATAAAGTGAGAGGGGGCGTAAAAGAGGGAAGGTAGACAAAGTGACAGAGATTAAGAGAGGGAGAGAGAGGGTGAGGGAGTGAAAAAAAAGAGAGAAAAAGATGATTGAGAGTAAGAGATTGATATAAATAGTGAGAGCAAGAGAAAAGAGGCCAAAAGAGTGACTGAGAGAGAAGCAAAATAAACTAAAAGAAAGGGGGAGAGAAAACATGAAGAGTGAGAGTAAGAGCTTAGAGAAATAAAGGGAGTGAGAGAAGAGAGAGAAGCAAGAGAAGATTCAGAGAGTAGAGTCTCAAAAAAACATAATGTGAGAGAAAGGGAGAGAGAAGAAGGGAAAGGGAGAAAAGGAGGGATGGAGATATAGAGCTAGAAGTGGGATAAAGAAGAGTGAAAAAGGAGAACAAAAAGAGAGAGAAAGAGAAGAAAGTATGAAAGAGATAAAGAAAAGCAAAAGAAGATATGGAGTAGAAGATAGAGTGAGTAAAACGAAGAGAGTAAGAGAAATGGAGAAAAAAATTGAGAGAGGGAGTGTGAGATTGAGGAAGAGTGAGAGGAAGAGAGAGGGAGAAAGAGGAAGGAGCGAGTAAATAAAGAAAAAGAGAGATCTCACTAGAGTGAGAAAAAATATAGAGATATGGAGGGAGAAAGGATTTTTTTCTTTCTCACTCTCTCACTCTCTCATACTTTATCTCTCTTGTGCTCCATGTGACTATCTAACCCTCCCCTTCTATTCCTCTCTCTCCATCTGTCAATCTCTCTCCCACTATCTCTCTCATTGTTCTCTCTACCTCTTTCTTGCTCTCTTCATCTATCTTGCTCTCTCTATCTCTCAGCCTTCCTCTTAATTCTTTCTCTATCTCTCTCTGACACCCTCTACCATTCTCTCTCCATCCCGCTCTTTCTTTCTCTTCCCTCACTTTATTTCCTCTCTATATTTCACTTGTTGTATCTATCCCTTTATCACTGCCAATCTCTTCAAATTCACTTTCACTCTTACTCCCTCCTCTTCTACTCCTTTTCACTTTATTTTAAATTTCCCTATCTCTCATTCTCCCGTACTCTCGTGCTTTGCCCTTTCTCCTATAGAATGCTCCTTTTACTCTTTCAATCCATCTATCAAGCACTCTCTCTCTCTCTCTCTTCACATTCTCTCTCATCTCATCGTCTCTCTATTCCCACACTCTCACTTCTCTCACATTTTCTATCTCCATCTCTAAATTCCTTTCTTTTTCTCTTCAAGTTCACTCACTCATACTCCCCCTCTCTTTTTCTCTATTCTCGTTCCTACTCTCTCCTAATGCTTTGTTTTCACTCTCCTCTCACTCTCGCTCTTTATACCCTTTTTCTCCATTTCTCTCTATCTCTCCCACACACTCTCTCTCGATCTCACTCTTTTTCCCTTCATCTCTCTCCCTCCATCTCTATTTATCCATCTCGCTCTATCGCTCTCTCACTCATTCTCTTGCTTCCCTCCCTCTCTCTCTCTCACTCACTCACTCTGTATTGTACACTCTTCCCTCACTCTCTCTTCTTTCTGTATTTAAC
>NW_018253896.1:669-1145 GCF_001263595.1 Phalaenopsis equestris | reverse complement strand
GTCTTGCATCGTTACATATTGTGTGTCATATATCATACTTACACTTGCACCTTGCAGTTGCACGTTGCATTTGCACTTGCATCTTATATCTTGCACTTGCACCTTGCACTTGCACGTTGCACTTGCACCTGCATCTTATATCTTGCACTTGCACCTGCACCGACACCACTTGTGCCTCGATCGGTTATCCCAAATCGGTCACATCACTTGTGTTTCAGCCGGCTACCCCGGTCTGGTTAGCACAAGTTTGACCAGATGCTCCATCTGGATCGACCTACCACTTGCTCATTTGCATGTTGTGTATGTGTATGTACATGTTTGTCTGCATGATCAATATCATCTTCTTGAGTCCCATTCCATCGGGCCACTGCCTTACCGGTATACCCTCTTTTCGGGCCCCCGCCGCTATGGCATGCCTCCCTCCGGGTCACTGCCTTCCCGGCATCCCCTCTTTGCGGGCCGCTGCCGCTATGGCA
>NW_018253896.1:0-353 GCF_001263595.1 Phalaenopsis equestris | reverse complement strand
GCGTCACCGCTCTTTGTGACACCCTTTAGATCCTTTAGATCTTTAGGATGAGGCCGGTATGACGACCCCGTCAAAGTCATACTATACCTAGACTTACCCCCCACTTAGATACTAGGTTGATGCACTTTTCGTTAGATGGTGTGCTAGGCTAGGATTTAGGGTGCTAGATAGTCTTTTTGAAGCCTGACTATTGTTTTTTGTTGGATTGGTTGCCCTAGCCAAGTATCTTTATTTTGCATTATGCTTGTCGTGTGTCTGCATGTTGCATATGTGTGTTAGTGTGTTAGGCCGTTCTTCTGCAGGGAGTTATGTCTATTTTATACACACACAGGTACCACTATGGGGGAATAAGT
>NW_018253895.1:0-15240 GCF_001263595.1 Phalaenopsis equestris | reverse complement strand
TTTGGGCATTTTGGGTTGGAGTTGGGTTTAGGTTTTCCTAGCCATGACAGGGTTTTAGGTTTTCTTAGCCATGACATTGAGCTCAATTTATTGATCAAAATGGTGTAGATGATTGTTATAATGAATTTAAAAATAATCTGGAGTGATTTTGAATTGATTTGGAGGTTCAATTTAAAAGATTTTGCGTTCATGATCAATTTTGGGGGTGTTGGATTAAACTAGGGTCTGAGTTGGGCTAGAGTTTGGTTATGGCCCAATTGATGGTTCAATTTAATGTAGGTGATTGTCATGAAGAGTTTTAGATATTAATTGGGTCAAAAATTTGGGGTTATGGAGTTCAATTTGGCAGAATTTTGGGACATGACCAATTTATGGCAAAATTGGGATTTTTGGTCCAAGTTGATTTTGAGTTAAATTAAGGCTTGACCAAGGCCAATTGAAGGTTCAATTTGATTTGTGGTAGTGTTTTAAAGAGTTTAAGAAATTGGGGTAATTGGATAGATTTGGGAGTTCAATTGAGTGAGATTTTTATTTTGGGTCAAATTGGAGTTTCTTAATTTGGGTTGAAATTAGATTCAAATGTGACTAATTGGGCTTGGATTTTGCTTCAATCTAGCTTAGATATGATGAATTTGAGTTTAGAATTGAAATTGGTTAAGAATGGGATCAAATTGGAGGACATTGGGGATGAATTGGGGTAATTGAATCTTTAAAGGAAATTTGGAGCTCTTTGTCAAAATAGGTCAAATTGGTCAAATCTCAATGGTGTGGTTGAAATTGATTTTAGGAACTTTTGAAATGATTTTGAAGATTTTGGGACAATTTGGGTCACCAATGGTAATTTGGTAATTTTGAAAATGTTGGGGTGTTTTGAACAATTTGGGTGGTTTCAAATGGTTAGAAATAATTTTTAGGCAAAATTGGGTATTTTAGGTAATTTTGGGAATTTTGATCAAAAATGGGGCTTCAAGGGTAGTTTGGTATTTTTGTTAGATTTAGAGGCAAAAGGCTAAGTTGGGTATTTTGTTAAATTTTGGGTGTCAATCACCCTACTTGAGCCATGAACCAATAAAATTCCCTACTTTGGGTCCATCATGTACCGGTCCTAGCTAAACCCTAGACGAAGGCTAGTGTGTCTAGGGGATGATCAACTTGAGTCTCTCAAAGGGTTAAGGGATCAAAGTTAAGCAGGTTCGGGATTAGGGTAGTGAGTGGAAGTGTAATGTGCAATTGTGTGTGAGATAAACCAAGACCGCACCACCCAAGGGTTAGTTCTAAGGCAAGCAGTCCTATGAGGACTCTCCTTGAGCTCCCCCATAATGACGACACCTACAAAGTGCTAAGGGTTAGGACCAATATGTGGAACTTCAAGTTGAGAAAAAAAGAGTTTAGAGTTTCTAATGGTGAGGGTTCCTTTTCTAGTCCTTAAGAATAATAAGAAAAAGTTCTATGGCTGGAACTTAGGCTACTAAAGAAGAAAGACTAAACCTCAACCAAAAGTGAGGGCAACAAATGAACCCCCAATATATCTGGTGTGTTGGGCAAACACACTGCACGTACTGGCATTGACCAAAGGGATCAGCATGACCAATATAGACGTCAAAGCCAACATACTTAGAATAAAGCATAGAATTGAGTGACAGATGTTTCCGCTGAGGAATTAGCAATTGAAAATTTGATCAAAATTTTCAATTCGAAACTCTTGCTAGGGATTAAAAGGAAATAAATTCTCAAAACTACCAATAAATTCTAAAAAAGACCGTCAGGAAAAGAAAAAAAAGATGGTCACGGTGAAGATTTAAATTCAATTTGATGTTAGAAAACTCTAATTTTGATTTTAAAATTCAATAATTTCGGAGAATGGGAATCAAAATTTAAATACTGTCCCCAAAATGGGAATTGAAATTTTGGTATCATCCTGGAATGAGAATCAAATGCCATACTACATTTAAGGTGGTCTTAAAACTAATCTCAGAATATGAGAATATTATGCCATACCCCATTTAAGGCGGTCTTATACATATCTTGAGGAAATTTAGATAGGGAGTCAGATGCCATAATCCATTAAAGTGGCCTTATACTGATCTCAAAAGATGAGAATATGATGTCATACTCCTTTTAAGGTGGGCTTAAACCGAGCATGGAGAAGAGAATAGGATGGCATACCCCATTTAAGGTGGGATTATACCTATCTCAAAGGAAATTGAGTATAGAACCAGATGTCATACCCCATCTAAAATGGCCTTATGTTTATCTTGAAGGAAATTAGGTAGAGAATAGGATGCCATACTCGATTAAGGTGATCTTAAAATTGATCTCAAAAGATGAAACTAGAATTCCATACCCTATTTAAGATGGTATTCTACCTATCTCAAAGAAAATTGGATAGAGAATCAGATGTCATACCCCATTTAAGGTGGTCTTATAAGCGGTCTCAAAAGATGAGAATAGGATGCCATACCCAATTTAAGGTGGTATTATACTTATCCCGAAGAATAAGATAAAGAATTAGATTTCATACTCCATTTAAGGTGGCCTTAAATTGATCTCAAAAGATGAGAATAGGATGCCATAGTCCATTTAAGGTGGCCTTATACCTATCTCAACAAAAATTATGTAGAGAATTAGATGCCATACTCCATTAAGGATGGTCTTAAAACCTATCTCAGAAGATGGGAATAGGATGTCATACCCCATTTAAGTTGGTATTATACCTATCTCGAAGAAAATTAGGTAGAGAATCAGATGTCATACCCCATTTAAGGTGGCCTTATAGCCGATCTCAAAAGATGAGAATAGGATGCTATATTAATACACAAAAATAATATGTAATTTTAAATATATCTTTTATGCTTATTTTGCGTGATATAACACTTTAAAGAAGGGTATTTTCATGTTTTTATTGCGGGTATATAAATTTTAAGTATTTACAGCAAAAGTAGCAAGAAGGACAAAATTCAGAGCTAAAACAACAAATATTTGGAGCCAAAATTTGGAGCCAAAATAATGAATTTTGGAATTCTGGTTCAAAATGCTCCAGATTCGCGCAAGATGTGCCAACATACAGAGAACTAGCGCAAGAAGCGCCAGATTGGTGCCATATGTGCAAAAACCCAGGACGGCGCGGTCTTCAACAACTGGTGCAAGATGTGCCAGATTGGCGGCAGATGCGCTGTTTGACAGAGAGCTGGCGCAAGATGCGTCAGAGATGACTTTTTGATGATTAAGGCAGTTTGAGAAAAATTTTGCATGGATTTCAAGAGGAAAACTTTTTCTAAACACTCATTAGAGTGATTCAGTGTATCTGGACATTTTAGAAGGTCCTCTTATGAAAGGATATGTCTCTTGGATCAATGGACATGTCTTTTGAATTCAAAAGAGCTAAGATGTGGTTCAACTCATTAGCACCTGGATCTATCAGAACTTAGGACGATTTATCACAAAAATTTTTATCTAAATATTTTCGACCTTCAAAAACTACTAAGATTAGAAATGATACAACATATTTTTATCAGTTTGAAGGGGAATCAATCTATGAAGCTTGGGAAATATTTAAAGATCTCCTTAAAAAATGTCTACACCATGAATTTTCAAATTAGTTAATAATTCAAACTTTTTATAATGGATTGGTTGGATCTCTTAGATAGATAATTGACGCTATTGCTGGTGGATCATTGATGTCAAAACCATTCGATGAACCACAAAACCATTTCATGATGCTTATGCTTTAATTGAAAAAATGGCTACCAATAATTTTTAATGACCTTCTGAGAGGGTAAATCCTAAGATAGTAGCAAATATTCATGAAACTGATGCATTTACCAAGTTAGCAAATCAATTTGTTGCAATTTCAAGGAAATTAGACCAATTTGGAATGAATATTTCTCAACCAATTTTTGTGGTTGAAGAGAATTCATTAGGCTAAATGGTAGATTCTCAAGCCTCATTAGAAACTTATAATGTCATAAATAATAAGCAAAATAACCTATATTCAAATTATTATAACCCAGGTTGGAAGAACCATCCCAACTTTAACTGGAATAACAATTCGGGTGATAATAATCAATAATAGGGGAATAACCAAAAAACCCCATTGTGAAACTGAAACAACAAAGGGAATAATAATTATAGTTATGCTTATCCTCTAGGTTTCAACTGTAATACACAGTTTGAGAAGTTCCTATTTCAGACAGTGCTTGGGTAAGTCCAATTCTGTGTTTTCCAAAGAAAGGAGGAGTAACTATAGCGACAAATGAGAATAATGAATTAATACTAATAGGACAAGTCACTGGATGATTAATCTACATAGATTATAAAAAATTAAATTCTACCACCTAGAAGGATCATTTTCCATTACTCTTTTTGGACCAGATGTTGGATAGGCTGGCTGGGCACATATAAAATTTTTTTCTAGATGGATATACCAATTTTCATCAAATAACTATTGCTCCAAAGGATGAAGAGAAACAACATTTACTAGTCCTTATGAAACTTTTGCTTTCGGTGAATGTCCTTTAGATTATGTAACGCACCTGCAACATTTTAAAAATGTTTGATATAAATTTTCAGTGATTTAGTTGAGAAAGGGATTCAAATCTTTATGGACAATTTTTTTGTATTTAGTTCTTTTAAAATATGTCTAAATCATTTACAAAATGTTTTTGAAAAATGTGAAAAGTCTAATCTCGTATTGAACTGGGAAAAATGTAAATTTAAGGTTGCAGAAGGAATGCTACTTGGGCATAAAATTCTAGAAAATGATATGGAAGTAGATCCTGCAAAAATTTAGGTTACATATCCAACTTACCTTCACCTACTACTGTAAGAGAAATTAGGAGCTTTTTAGGATATGCTAGATTTTATAAGCAATATATTAAAGATTTTTTGAAAATTATGAAGACTTTTTTCTAACTTTTGGAAAAAGATATAAAATTTGGAAAAAGATACAAAATTTGATTTTAACCAAGATTGCCTTAAAGCTCTTGAAATTTTAAAGGAAAATTTGATCACTGCTCCTATAATTATTTCACCTAATTGGGGGAAACTTTTTGAATTAATGTTCGATGCTCGTGATTATGCAATTAGAGTTATTTTAGGACAGAGATATGATAAGATTTTTAGAGTGATATACTATGCAAGTAAAACTCTTAATGATGCTCAAATTAACTATACCACCACTGAAAGAGAGTTATTAGCCATTCTGTATGCTTTTGATAAGTTTAGGTCATATCTGATTAGAGCTAAATGTGTTGTGCACACTGACCATTCGACTATTAAATACTTGATGCAAAAGAAGGATGCAAAACCAAAATTTATTAGGAGTGTACTTCTGATGCAAGAGTTTTATTTAGTGGTAGTTGATAAGAAAGGGACTGATAATTAAATTGTTGATCATCTATCTAGGCTAGAAAAATAAGAAATACTTGACATGGAAAAATAAAATAATGAAACTTTTCATGATGAACAACCTTATGCTTTAAAAAAATGGGAAATACCTTGGAATGCTGATATTATAAAATATATTATTAGTGGTATTTTATCATATGCATTAACAAAACAGTAGGAAAAGAAATTCATTCATGACGCAAAATCTTATTTTTGGGATGAACCCTATTTATATAAACAATGCAAATATTTAGTAAATAGGCGATTTGTGCCTTACAAATAAATTCATGATATTATCCAAAAATGTCATGATTCTAAATTTGGTGGTCTTTTTGGGAATGATAGAATTGTTCATAAATTTTTACAATATGTATTTTATTGGACTATTCAATTTAGAGATGTTAATACATATATGAAAACATGGGATCTGTGTCATAGAGTAGGTAATATTCAAAAAAGAAATGAAATGCCACTAAATTTTAATTTGGAAATTGAAATTTTTGATGCATGGGGATTGGATTTTATGGGACCATTTATACCCTCATTCAGAAATATTATATTGATTACAGTGGATTATGTTTCAAAATGGATTGAAGCAATCGCTTTACCTCGATGTGATGCTCGGAGTGTTTCAAAATTTTTAATTAAAAATATTTTTTACAAGATATGGAATGCCAAGTGTAATCATTATTGATGGAGGATCTCATTTTAGAAATGTGATAATTACAAGATTGGTAGAAAAATATAATATAATGAATAAAATTGTAACATCTTATCATCCCTAGACTAGTGGTTTGGCAAAAGCATCTAATCATGAAATTAAGAGAATTTTGGAAAAAAAGTGTAAATCCTAATAAAATGGATTAGTATACTATGTTAGATACAACATTATGGGCATATAGGACAACTTATAAGACACCTATAGGAATGCCCCCTTATAGATGAATTTTTGGGTAGACTTGTCACTTGATGGTAGAATTGGAGCATAAAGTTTATTGGGCTATAAATGAATTTAATTTCAATTTGAAAGAAGCTGGTGAGAAGATTTTTCTTAATTGAATGAGCAGAAGAAATTAGAAATGAATCTTACGATAATGTTAGGATTTGTAAGGAAAGTATGAAAGAATGACATGACCGGAAGATAATAAAAAAGGAATTTAAACGTGGATAGGAAGTTTTATTATACAATATATGATTGAAATTATTTCCTAGAAAATTGAAGTCTAGGAGGAAAGGGTCATTCAAAGTTGTAAAAGTTTATCCCTGTGAAGTTGTTAATATTGAAGATCCCATGAATAAAAGGATATTTAAAGTAAATGGGCATAGATTGAAACCATGTTTTGATGATCAAAGACTAGTTTTCAAAGAGACTGTAATGTTGGGTCACCCAGATTAAAGACTGGGAATGTCGGGCTAACTACATTAAACCAAGCGCTTTGTATGAGGCAACCCATACTTATCTTTGTTCATTATGCTTTTGTGTTTTTGTTTGGAATATTTATGTATATTTATATTTGTGCTTTTATAGAGTCCGTGTTTTTGAAAAATTTGAAATTGAGAAAAAAATTTCAAAACATATTTATTTACCTAATTATAAGGAAAGAATTGAGAATCTTTTGGATCATAATCTAAATGGTGATTTTTTGGGAATTGGCGCATGATGCGCCATAATCGACACATGATGCACCATGGTGATGAAAATGACCTAAAACATTTCAGAAGGAAGTTTTTGGCTGTTTTTGGCTGGTTCTTGTCCTTATAACTCCAAAAAACGGATTCTAAAGTCCATTTTAGGGGAAAATGAGGGAAGAGTAACTAGATTTCAATTCCAATAGCGTCCCACTCTCAAAATTCTACTAGATTTAGAATTTTCAACAGGAGAAAGTTCATCAGTTTTGATGCACAGAAGTTGCATCATTGAGTTCTAGTAAAGAAGAGGTTAATCAAAGAATGGGGGTTGGTGATTTAAGGATTCAACACGCCGAGTACTCGAGTGGAAGAGATTATTGTGCAGATTTGCTGGGAAGTGCTTCGTTACACTATTATAGCCGTAGTTGTCCTTGTAGTGAAAGAGTTTTATGCAAATTTGTATGAAATCAACCAAGAAATTGTCTATGTGCGGGGCAGGTTAGTGCAATTTACTCCTTCAAGAAAAAACAAGATGTTTATGATTGAAAATGTGCCTATTTGCCACTATGCAAATTGTACCCCTACGAGAGATAATATGAATGAACTATGTCGATACCTTATGGATGAAGAAGCAAATTGGGAGGTCAGAGATGATGGAAATGTAAGTTTTTCTTCATCATTGTTAAATCTTGTTTCTATGGCACTTTTTTATTGCATCAAAATTACTTCCTACTATGAAAATCAGTAAGGTAACTAAGGAGAGTGCTATTTTGAACTATTGTATTAAAACTAGAAAACCCGTTGACATTAGAGAAATAATTGTGAAATCAATTTTAGGTTTGATTGTCAATGGATTTGCTACTGGACTGGGACATCCACCCACTATTTTCCTACTGTGAAGTAAATCGCAAGTACCTTATAAGTGTTGGGAAAAAGTGCATCTTTCTTGGAAGCTGATGGATCCAGAAGTCTATTGCAACTGTATTGGATTGGGAGATGAGAACGATATGAATGTACTGATGGATCAAGAATCTCATAATTCATCAGCTATTCAGCCTTACTTTAGTTCAAACGCACTGTTGAAAAGAATCAAGAAGATAGAAAAAGAGGTGCAAAATCTTATACAAGGAATTGGGAATATTTCTGGAATGTTGGATCATCTGGATTGGAGAGTGAAGGTACATTTTGAACATACTGGTCATATTGAAGATGGTTTGGTACGTATGTCCAAGAAACATAATTGGATTGGGGAAGATTCAACTGATGAGTTTCCTTATCTACCCTTCTTCAACTTGTATGTACACTACCAATCTATGGGAAATATCCAGGAGGACGAGAGTGAAGAGGATGTTTGAACTGATTCTATGCACGAAATGTTTTGTCTAGTACTACTTGTTCTAATTTTTTTGTTATGTTGGATTGCATTTACTTTTTCTATTGAACTCTATCTATGTTTGATTTTGATTTTGAAGTTTAGATTTCAGTGTTAGGATGTTTTGGTTTGCTTTAAGCACTGAAAAAAATGTTTGTTGGCTTGAAAAATGTTAGTTTTTAATAACACAAATTTTATATGTAAAAGTGAGGTTTGTTTTGTTTGTGAAGGTTTCGTGTTATAGTAAGGTTTAATTATGATTATAAAAGTTCCTTTGAGTTAATTAGAGGTAAACGTAAAGCGGTGTGCTGCAGATTTCCACAGAAAATGAGATCTAAAAAAATCAAGGCATTGGCACAAGATGCACCAAATTGGTGCAGGATGCACCAATTTATCGAGAGTTCGCGCATGATGCGGCATATTTGGCGCAAGATGCGCCAAATTCTTGAAAATGCCATATTGCTTAAAAAACTACAACAAGGAGTACTTCAAGAACGCACTGCCAATATGGGTTGAAGCTTTCCTCCACAATCTAAATAAATATTGCAAATACCATCAAGATCACAACCATAAGATGCAGGAATGGGCATTTGCTACATTATGGAAAATCCAAAATTTAGGATTTTGTTAAAAAAGCTTGAAGAAAACTTATGGTGAAAAGTTTCTTATGAATAATCGTACTTTGAGAGTTAGATTTTTTTATTTTATAATTAATTTAGAATTTATTTGGATTTTCATAGAACTTCCAATGGCTCCACATGTAAAGAGAGGAAGGCCGTCAAATGATTTGTCAATTTCAAGGCCCAACACATTTATAACACTCAAATAAAGTCAAGAAAATTGATCGAAGAACGGGCATTTGCTAACCCAAGTGGTGAGATTGAGAGGTTGATCATTGTCAGAAATTGGGAAAGGTTCTGCTCCTTCACTGCAGTAGCAATTGTACAAATGATTCAAGAGTTTTATGCCAATTTGAGTTTCACTGCTGACAATCACATCCTTGTAAGAGGTAAGTAAGTTGAATTTTCTGGAGAAAGGATAAATGCTTTTTATGGGCTGAGAAATGTATTTTGTAATAAATTTAGGATGAAGTGATTGCCTATATGACTGATGAAATAGGCGAATGGAGGATTAAAAATAATAAGAAAGTTAACTTATCTGCTTCCATGTTTACTATCCAGTCAAAGGTATGAGACCACTTCATTTTTGCTAAATTACTGCCCACAAATCATCTCACCTATGTAACGAAGGATAGAGCTGTATTAAACTATAACACTCAGAACATGAAAGCAATAGATGTTGGTGCCCTCATTTTTCATCATGCTCAGAGCATAGCTAAGAGCTCTATAGCTAGTTTTTTGGGTTACCCTGCCTTGATTTTCACTCTATGTGAGCAATCGGGAGTAGAGTCCCATAGAAATGAGGAAAGATTACAGACACAAAATCCTATTAGGAAGCATATAGTTCAAAGATTTGAATCTTTTGTTGATGCTAGGAGTGGAGGTAGTGATAGACCCTCTACATCAGCTGCAGGGGAATCTACTATTTGCTCTGCAACACTTGAGAATATTATGGAGCAGCTCATGATTCAACAAATAGATATAGTTAATATTTATGATTAGATGAGAGAAATTGGAGCGGGAAATGCTTATAATGATGAGTATAAGCAGAGGAGAGTTCAACTTGATATAGCCTTCAAGGAAGCTATTGTTAGATATCTTAGGGGTGAATACAATATAGAATTTCCTAGTTGCCCCAGCTTTACTCCTTATGCTCTTATTCATGATAAAGAAGAAGAAGAAGAAGATGATGATGATGATGAGGACGGCGATGAAGATTGATATTCAACAAATTCTTTAAAATATATTATGTTTCATTTAATGCTTTAAAGCATGTATGTATTTAAAAAGTTAGTCCCTGTAGTATACTAGAGCCTAGTTTCATAGTCAGAAATCCTATACAGGTTAGTTTTTATTTTCATGCATTTATTGTTTTCTTTCGCAAACTAAATTTTGTATTAAAACATTTTTAAATTACTTAAAAACATAAGTTTGGCGGGAAGAAAATTTCTTTTAAAGAAGTAAAGTAATTTTTATTTATCCTCAATTAACAATATCTTAAAATTAATTTAACATGACCTGGGATATTAAGATTTAACTTTAAATGACTATACTTATGTTTATGAATATTATGGTAAATTTAGGTAAAATTTTTTGATAATAAAGGCCAACTCTAAAGCTAAAGATATTTGGTATGATAGGATAAGACTATGTTTTTCTATTACAGTAAAGAAAATTGTAATTTTGATGAGTTTCATGTAAGAAGAAAAGAATGAGACTTTATGAAAATCATAAACTAATATCAATTCATAAAGTGAAGAAAAGTAAGGGCTTTGACTTTAAGAAGAGGATAGTGAAGTTCAAAACTATTAAAGGCTATCCAGATATACTAATCCTCACTTGAAAAAGAGAAATATTTTGAAAGAAAAAAATAATAATAATAAAAGAAAAGTATAAAGGAAAATATATGTGAGGAGAAGCTTGAGGAGATGACTAATAAAAAATTTGCTTCACTTGAATTGACATAAGGAAAAGGCTTTATTTCATTTTTTAAACTTATGTTGGAGTGTTAGTAGCATTATTACTAGGAAGTTATTTTTCATATGAATATTCTAAGTATCCTTAATATGACAAATTACAATTGTTCTTAAAATGAATATAAATTCAGAAATCTTAAATTTGATGACTTAATACTCTTATACTTAGAGTTTGAATCTAAGTTATTACAGGTTTTTCTTAAATTCTACTATTTTATTTATTAAACTAAAGTATAGAAGTTATAAGTTAATCTTTATCCTAAGTAATATGCTTTTATGAAGTAAAAGTGGCACTTAAGGACAAGTAAAGTTTATGTTTGGGGGATTTTGATACACTAAAATAATATGTAATTTTAAGTATATATTTTATCCTTATTTTTGGTGATATTGCACTTGAAAGAAGGGTATTTTCAAATTTTTGTTGTAGGTATATCAATTTCAGGTATTTGGAGCAAATGTAAAAAAAAGAATAAAAATTGGCTTTGTGAAGAATTGATTTTTTTTTTTTATGGTTTTAAATGTCAATAATTTGTTCTGTGTTGAACTCACTTTTGGTTGAGGTCTAGTTTCCTCCTTAGTAGCCTAGGTTCTAGCCGTAGGATTTTTGTTCACTATTCCTAGTTGACTAGAAAATGAACCCATACCATTAGAAATTCTAAACTCTTATTTACTTAACTTGAAATTCCACATATTGGTCCTAACCTCTAGCACTTAATGGATGGGGTTAATATAGGGAAACCCAAGGGGGATCCCCATAGGATTACTTGGCCTTAGAGTTCACCCTGGGTGTTGGTCTGGAGTTAGTTAACTTACTTGCACACCACATCCCACTCACAACCCTAAACCAGAACTTGTTGACTTTGATCCCTTGAACTTTTTGGAGACTCATGTAGATGGTCCCCTAGATCCACTAGCCCTAGGATAGGGTCTAGCCAGTACATAGAGGACCCAAATGGAGGTTACATTGCTCCATGTCTCACATAGGGTGGTTGACACCTCATTTTCACCAAAATACGAAACATAGCCTTTTACCCCCAAATATACCCAATTTACCAAAACTCCCTTATACCCCAAATTTAACCAAAATTCTCAAAATTAACGAAAATACTCAAGTTTGTTAAAAAATCATCTCAAATCATTTGAATTTACCCAAATTGCCGAAAACCTGCCAAAATTTTCAAAATTAAAAAATACCCACAAATTTGCCAAAAATATAAAAAGACCCTTGGTGGCCCAAGCATTTCCAAAACCCTCAAAATCATTTAAAATGACTCAAAAAGCAATTTGGACCCTTTAATTAAACCTAATTTGACCAATTTGACCATTTTGACTAAAACTCCTAAATTGCCCCTAAAGGCCCAATTTCTTCAAATTCACCCCAAATCCCTAAATTTCATCCCAATTTTCCCCAATTTTGATTATAAACACAAATAAATCTTGCTAATGACCATTTAAAATCAAATCTAAGCTTGATTGACCCATGCTTTGAACTCAATTTTGATACAAACCGAAACCCCCAATTTTTACAATATGACCCAATCTCACCCAATTGAACCCCATATCTCACTCAATTGCCTAAATTTGGATCCCAAACTCTTCCTAACATTCCTAATAATCAAATTGAGCCCTTAATTGGCCTTTCTCAAGCCTTAATTTAGCTTAATTTCAACCCAAATTTAAAATCCCTAAATTTGCCCCAATTTAGCCACATGCCAAAATTCCATAATATTTAATGCCTTAAGCCTAAAATTGGCACCTAATTGATGTTGAAAAATATTTATGACGTTCCCCTAGACCATTTTGAGCCATTAATTTGGACCTAGAGCAACCCAAGCCTAGCCTAATCCCAAGTCCAACCCAACACCCCTAAATTGACTAAAAGACCCAATTCCTTCATATTGAACTTTGAAATTAACTTAAAACCACTCCAATTATTCTCTAAAATATATTTAACAATCATCTAAATAAAATTTATCAATAAATTATGCTCAATAGCATGGCTAGCCCAATTCAAACCTAACTTCAAGCCAACTTGACCCACATGGACCATTTCACCAAATTTAACTTAATCAAACCAAATTGGTCAACCAAAAACCACCACAGCCTCTAGACGCACACTATGGACCAAGGCAAAGCCTCTTGAACCATTCAAGGAAGCTATGGACAAATGGTTCCCTAAAGTAATGGATTTCATCCCATTTTTGGGTATAAACCAAAATATCTCTACCATCATGCCAAACAATTATAGGTTAATCATAATTAACCCTCCCACTGGCTCACCTGACCACCTGACCACCTCCTCTGCTCTGGCCAGCAACTCTAGTCACCAGAAAACCCCAAATATTAGAGCCACCTCACCAAATTCAAACCCAATTGAACCTATCCAAGCTCTCAAACCCCAATTGATCTTTTTTGGACCTCTTCTGCCCTCCACATAAGCAGCTTATTACACCCATTAATTGGCTCTAACCTCCACCCCAAGTCCCTCTATTTAGGATCACCTCTTCCATGGATAAACTAGAGAGAGCAACAATTTCCTCGGGGAGACTCTGCCAAATTTCTCCTAGAGACTCTCCAAGACCTCCTCAGCTCAAGCCCATAATTTTCCCCCTCTGGTTTCTATTGTGAGAGCCCAATTTTGAACTCAAAATTTTAGCTTTGAACCAGACAAATTTATCCACACATTCACAGTGGACCAAACTCCACATAACTATGCCCACACCATCACCATAGTAAGAGGAGTTGATCCCTCACAAAAGCCCACTCTCAAACAACCTCTAGCATAGCTCTAGACCAACACCTAAAATCAAGCTTGATCAAAATCATACCTAGACAATTCACCAGGGCATAGGACTTCATCTAGAGGTTCATTGGACCTAATCAAAGCTGCCACAACCATATGATTGAGGCTTCCACTCTCAGACAAAGGTATTGAAGTTCAACCCTAAACCGAGCTTAAATTGATTCTGCATACACATTTACTGTATTTCATACTGTATAAGATGTAAAGATATGCTCGTCTTGAGTAGATGAAGATTTAGGAACAAATCCCATGTAATTTTATTTAGTCTAGACATAGATCTTAAGGTTTTAGTGTGAACGGTTCCCTGGTTAGGTCACTTAGGTACGATGAGCGGACATCGTTCAATGGCGCGTATATTGGATGGGTGGAGGAGATGAAGCCAGACAAACCCTTGAAGCAAGAAGGCGGGCCGCATGGTAGGTGAGGTAGATGGTGATGTTAAATGGCGGAGTGCTGCATGTGAGTTCGGAGCCACCATAGGATGAGTTGATGCCGCATCTTTAAGTAGAAAAATATGGAATAATTGAATTAAATTAAATGCATGGACTTAAAAAATCCATATCTTTCTTTAAAAAAACCATAAAAATAAAAAAAATACCCACTTGCTCAAGAAACAACGTTCAGGAAATAGAAGAGAAAAATGCATATTAAAAAATAAAAATTATTTGATGAATTTCTGATTTTTAATGAATTAAATACTCTTTGGAGTATTTTAATTCAATATGATCAAGCATTACTCACCATGGCTTGAAATTTTTAGGGTTCATTCCTCATAATAAAGGCTATGTCCTCTGATTTTTCCAAGGTCAGAGGACATCTCTATGTCTCTAACACTAATTCTCAAGCTAAGAGGACTATTTTGGCTTATTTTAATTATATAAATTAAAATATCATTGTAAAATTATGGGAATAATTTTGGTAGGTTTCCTATGGTCAGAAAAGCTTAGGAAAAATATTGTGTTGAGTTGAATAATTTTGTAAAATTTTATATTTGCTTAAGTGTATATATCGTGTAGTAATTTATGTAAACTAAATACTAATAAAAATTAACAAATTAATTCCACATTGTGTATAAAAATTGTGTTTACCCACTGTAAAAATTTAAAATATATTTGACTAAGTTTGAACACTAAAGTTGATTTTCTAAGAAACCTTATATTTTTGTACAAAAATTATTATATTAAATTAAATACACTTGGGAAAATTATAAAAAGTGGTTTTCTGAGTTCCTTGTGATCAAGAGCACTTAGGAAAAATAAAATTTATATTTGAGAAAATAGTTGATTTTTGAGCTTTATTTTGAATTTAAGTCAATTAAAAAAAATTAAAAAATCTAATTAAAAAAATCCCAAAAATGCCAAAATATTTTAAAATGTGTGTAATTCTTCTCTAATCACTGAGAACTTATTAGGATATTTTTCTTTATTTTTCTAAGTTTAAAATAAATTTTTAAAA
>NW_018253894.1:0-1767 GCF_001263595.1 Phalaenopsis equestris | reverse complement strand
GAGATTCCCAGCTTTTAAAGATGAAAATGACATGACGATTATGATAGATCAATCATCTCAAAATTCATTGTCGATTCAACCTTTAGTTTCGGACAAGACTCTCGTGATCCTGCGCAGAATCAAGAAATTGGAGAAGGAGGTACAAAATGTCATGAATGCAATTAATAATATCTTTGATTTCTTCGATCATTTAGGCTGGAGGATGAAAGAACATTTTGATCACTCTGGACATATCGAAGGAAGTTTGATATGGCTGATGAGGAGGATGAAATTGATAGAAGAAGTTTCTACTGAAGAATTTCCATACCGACCCTTCTATAACCTCTTCATTCATGTGCAATCAATGGGTGATCTCAAAGGAGAATCTAGTACTGAATCTGAAGAATAGTAGATTTATATTACTACTTGTCTGTCTATGTATGTAATTTGATTTGAACTTTATATTGGTTTTGCTTTAGAATTATGCTTTCAGATCTCTGTACAGTTGAGACTAAGCATAGGATGTTTTGTTTTCAGCGTTTTGGGTGTTGTGGCTAGGATTGTGACACTGAATTAATGTATTAAGGTTGAGAAAATACCAAACTTGGTTATGTTATATAACATAAAATGTAACTCTTGGAATTTATATATAATTTTAATGTTTTGTGTTGTGAAATTTTATTTTTGATAAGTATATCATTTAATTACTTAAAATTGTGTCTATAATGATTGAACGGATGTCGTTGAGGCATGAAATTGATCAAAATCGTAAAAATCTAGAAATTGAACCAAATCAATAGAGCCCGCCGAGGACTCCCTCGACGCCGCCGATTTGACGCCGCCGATGGTGAACTTTTCCCGAGACTTAGGATATAATTTCAATAGAGCGCACCAACGGCCGACGGTGAGATCCCAAAAAAACACATTTACCCACAATTTTGACCAGTCAACCACCACTATTCATCATCCCCTTCCTCTGAAAAATGTATGTTTTGACTTAGGGCTTGAGAGATCATGGATTGGGAGGCGATTTCAAGGCATTTAGACACCGGATTTGATCATCTCTAGGTAACAGCTTCACTCCAAACAAAAAATATTTGATTTTCATCATGGATTTCTTCTACATTGAGGAGACCCAAAAAACTTGAGAATGTGAAGAAAATATTGGGAAGGAATTCATGGAACTTAGTGTTGAATTCTTAGAATTACTCTTGGAAGCCATTATTTGCATATTTAAATTATATTTTGGAATTTTTCTATAATTGTGATTAGATTGAAATGGCTCCACGATAAAAGAGATGACTTGAGTTCGATGAGTCTCGCTTCGTCAATGAGAAAGCTCAATCAAGGTTTACAAGATCGAGTTTTTGAGAGTCTAGGAGGAGAAATTGAACGAGTTATTATCGAGCAAAGGTGGGAAAACTTCTATTACACCACCAATAAAGTTGCTGCAAATATTATGAAAGAATTCTATTTCAATGTATTCTATTCTAAAGATGGAATCGTTCAAGTGTGGGGATTTCCTGTTGAATTTAATGCCGCTTGTATTAAGACCTTTTATGAAGTCCCAGACATTAACACCTTTTATGAAGTCCCAGACTCTTATAGCTGCCACTATGAATCCTTCAGTACTATGGAAGGCACCCTGAATGATGTGATCAACTTTCTCACTGATGGGAAAGGAAAGTGGAAGATTAAGCAACGTGAACGGATAAAATTTTCTGCTTCCATGTTAAATGTCACCTCTAAATCATGACATTATTTTATTTCCTCTACTATGTTACCGAC
>NW_018253893.1:0-391 GCF_001263595.1 Phalaenopsis equestris | reverse complement strand
CTAGACCTCAACCAAAAGTGAGGTCAACAGTTAGATTCTTGTTTATTTTTTATGTTTAATGATATTTTATTGTTGAGACTATTTGTTTTTGGACTGTGGTACTTTATTTTGTTGTTTGCTCTATTGTGAACTATGGATTAGTGAGACTGTTTTTAATATTGTTATTATTTTTTAGTACTTTGTTGGATGTATTTTTGGTTAACTCTTTCTGAGCAAATTTTTATATGTATTATGTGCTCTTTAATATTTTAAGTCTTGTACCTTTTCATATTAGCACCTACAATATTTCAGAGTTAAATTTCAAATCATAGCCTTCAAGAGGTATAGCACCTAAAATAAAAGAGTCTTCTTTTTATTTTTCCTCAATTAGTTATATTTTAAAAATATTTTA
>NW_018253892.1:4066-5061 GCF_001263595.1 Phalaenopsis equestris | reverse complement strand
ATCCCATTTTTCTTTGACCCTTTTTCTTTGACCCTTTTCAATCTCCAGCTTCCTCTTTCTTTTATCACTATCTTTATACTCTCCCTCTCACATTTCTCTCTTAATTTCCTTCTCTTAACCTCCTTATTTGTTTCTCTATCCCTCCCTAATTACCTCTCTTTCTTCTCTCTCTACCCACTCTCTTTTTCCCTCTCATTCTCTCTCTTCCTCCCCCTTCCCTTTCTATCTCACTTGCTCTCACCCACACACTCTCTCACTTGTTCCCATTTTTTCTCTCTCTCTTAAGTGTGCTCCCAGCCACTCTCTCCTCCTCTCTATCATTTATTGCTAACCATTGTTTGGTTCTCCCTCTCTCACTCTTCATTGCACTCTTTTTATCTCTCTCTCCCTTGCCCTCTCTTTTTTGCTCTCTTCTTTTCCCTCCTTATCTCTTTGACTATATTATTCTATATTCTCTTCTCTTCATATACCTTGATGCCCTCCCTTTCACTCTCCTTCTCCCTATCCCGCCCTCCCTCTCTCTTATTCTCTCGCTCCCTTGCTTTCTCTTCCAGGTCTCTCAAACTCTATCAAACTATATTCTCTACCTTCCCCACTCCTTCAATCTCTTTCAATCAACTTCTCCATCTTTTCTCCCACCCATTCTTCCTCCCTTATTATTTTTCTTCTCTCATTCTCTCTTTCATATCTGTCCTTCCCTACATATCTCTCTTTTCTCACCACTCTCTCCTCTCTTTTATGTATCATTTCTCCTTTCTCCTTCTATCTTCTCTTTATATCTCTCACTCTCACTCACTTTATCTCCTCCTCTCACTCTCTCACTCTATCTCTCATCTCTCTTACTCTCTCTATAACACTCCCCCTTCAATTCCTCTTGCTCTATCTTTTCCATGGTCTCTCTCCACCTTCTATCCTTCTTGCTCTATCTTTTCATAGTCGCTCTCTCTCCCTCCCTCCCACCCCTTTTCCCCCCCCCCCCTCCTTTCCCCTCCCTC
>NW_018253892.1:0-770 GCF_001263595.1 Phalaenopsis equestris | reverse complement strand
AGAAATGGATTGAGAGCAAGATAAGGAAAGAGAGAATAAGATAAAAGAGAGAGTAAGAGAAAGGTGTGAGGAGAGAGAGACAAAAGAGGGAGCGAGATAGAGAGAAGTGGGAGAGGGAGAGAGTAGGGGACAGGAATAGGAGAGATAGTGGAATGGAGAGAGAATGAAGAGAGAGAGACAAGTGAGGAAGCAACAGAGAGAGAAAAGGCAGGAGGGAGAGAGAGATATAAGGTGAGATATAAGGAGAGAATCAGATGGAATTGAAGATGGATAGAGGGAGAGTGAGGCGAAGAAGTAAGGAATGGAAGAGAGAGGGATGAAAATCGATAGAGAGAGCAAAAGAAAGCAGAGGTGAGAGAGAGAGGAAGGGAGCGAGCGATAGTGAGAGAGGAAGAGTATAATCAATAGAGTGAAGGAGAGGGCATGAAAGTGTAAGAGAGAGAATAAAGACAAAGAAGAGAGAGAATTGGGATGGAGAAAGTTTGTGAGATTAGAACACAGAGGGATAAATAACAAGAGAAATAGAGCAAACAAAGGATAGGGAGGTAGAGGATAAAGAGATGCTAAGAGAGAGGGAAAAAATTAGAGAAGTTATAGAAATAGTAGAGAGAAGGTGAGAATAAGGTTAATGGAACATGAGAGAGAAAGAGAGAGATAGATAGTGGAAGCTATTGTGTGAAGGGGAAAGATAGAGCACGAGAGCGATAGAGGGTGGAATGGGAGTAGAGACAGTGCAAGGGAAGGGGAGAGAAATATGAACAATATAGAGG
>NW_018253891.1:0-1386 GCF_001263595.1 Phalaenopsis equestris | reverse complement strand
GAGTTATTAGCAATAGTATATGCTTTCGATAAATTCGGATCATATTTAATTGGAACTCATTATGTGATGCATACAGATCATTCTGCTATTATGTATTTAATGAAAAGAAGGATGCTAAACCTAGACTTGTTAGATGGATTCTTCTTTTGTAAGAATTTGAAGGAACTTAAAATCAAATTGCTGATCATTTGTCAAGACATGATTTAGATAAACCACTCTATTTTGAAAAAAAGAAATTAATGAACATTTTTCGGATGAAAAACTATTCAAAATTAATGAATGGTGTGTTTCGTGGTATGCCGACATTGTGAACTTTCTTGTAAGTGATATTATACATTATGGAATGACATACCAACAGCAGAGGAAATTTAATTCTGAAGCTAATACTTATTTTTGGGATGACCCATTTTTATTTAAACAAGGAAAGGAACTGATTATTGAAAGATGTGTGCCTTTAGAAGAAACTTATGAAATAATCGAGATTATCCAAAAATGTCATAATTCTGATTTTGGGAGACATTTTGTTGTTGATAAAACAACATACAAAATTTTACAATCTGGATTTTATTGGCCTACAAGTTTTAGAGATGTTAATGCTTATATCAAAACTTGTGATAGATGTTAAAGAGTAGGAAATATTTCTAAAAGAAATGAGATGTCCTTCAATTATTTGCTAGAAGTAGAAATATTTGATGTTTGGGGATTAGATTTCATGGGACCATTTATACCATCTTTTGGAAATTTATATATTCTATTAGCTGTAGACTATGCATCCAAATGGATAGAAGTTGTTGCTTTACCTCGATGTGATGCTCAAAGTGTTGCAAAACTTTTGAAAATAAATATATTTTGTAGGATGCCAGGAGTTATCATCATTGATGGGGGAAGTCATTTCAGAAATGTCATAATAGAGAAATTATTAAAGAAGTATCATATAAATCATAGGATTGCTACTGATTATCATCCTCAGACAAGTGGTTTGGCTGAATTATACAATAAAGAAAATAAAATAATTATGGAAAAATATGTGAATCCAACAAAAATTGATTGGTCAGTCAAATTTGACTATGATTTGTGGGCTTATAGGACTGCATACAAAACTCCTATAGAAATGTCCCCATATAGGCTAATATTTGAAAAAAGCTTGTCACTTAACAGTTGAACTTGAGCATAAGGCATATTGGGTGATTAAAGAGTTTAATTATAATTTGAAAGATGTTGGTAAGAAAAGATTGTTACAATTAAACGAGGTTGAAGAGATAAGGAATGAATCTTATGAAAGTGCCAGAATTTATAAAGAATAGATGAAGATGTGGCACGATCGAAGGATTCTTATTAAAAATTTTCAGTTAGGCCAACAAGTTTTGCTATATAATTCAAGGTTAA
>NW_018253890.1:46659-50036 GCF_001263595.1 Phalaenopsis equestris | reverse complement strand
TAAATTTATGGCATGATTGGAAGATTAACCAAAAGAACTTTGAACCAGGACAAGAAGTTTTGCTTTACAATACTAGGCTGAAGTTATTCCCTGGAAAATTGAAGTCTCGTTGGTTAGGGTCATTTACTGTGACTCAAGTTTTTACTTACGGAGCTATTGAAATTGAAGATCAGAAAACGGGAAATAGATTTCAAGTAAATGGACATAGATTAAAACCATTTTATGAGGGTAAAAGACCAAATATTAAAGAGGTTTTAATGATCTGTCAACTTGAATGACACCTGAATAGGTCGTGCTGATGACGTTAAACCAAGCGCTTTATGGGAGGCAACCCATATTTATCTTTACCCTATTAGCAATTATAGTAGTTTTTATTTGAGATTATTGCTAGTTTATGGTAGTATTAAGCTCTACTATTCTTATTTACCCTTAAAATATCTTTAAAATTGGAACGCATTCGGACCAGAGCGAACTGTGAAAATTTTGCCTTGGTCACCGACGGCGCCATCGGCACCGCCCCGGCCGCGGGTGGGTTTTTCCCGAGAGTCCAGAAAAAATTAATACAGAGGCGCACCGACGGCGCCATCGAGGCCGTCTACCCCGCCGGTGCCATCAACCCCGTCAATGGCGAGACCGGTGAGATGACGGTTTCTTATGTTCGAGTGGCAGTTTTTGATGGTTTTTGGGCTGGAATAGTCTTTTTAAACTAAAAAATTTGAATTCTAATTCATATTTTCCCACCAAAAATGAAGTGGAACTCTACCAATTTCATTCCTATGGCATCTAATTCCCCTGATAATCCCAGAATGTGAGTTTTCAATCGGCAAAAGTTTATTAGTGTGGAAGCGCAGTGAATCTTCAACAAGTTGGTGACGAGAAAAAGATTAATAAAAAAATGAGGATTCGTGAATCGCGGATTGAATAATCCCACGATGGATATTGAAGAAACAATAGTGCGGTGAAGATGGGAAGTGTTTTGCTACACTACTGCCGCCGTGGTGGTTCTAGTGGTAAAAGAATTTTATGCAAATTTGAATGGAATTAACTAAGGAGTTGTTTATGTGCGAGGGAGATGGATCACTTTCACTCCTGCACAGATCAGCGAATTATATAAGATAGAGAATTTTCCGGTCTACCACTATTCCAATTTTGTCCCAACAAGAAATCAGATGAATGAAATTTACATGTATTTTAACGGACGAAATTGTTGATTGGGAAATGAGAAAGAGCGGGTATGTTAGTTTGTTTGCAATGCTTCTGAATCCCGTTTCAAAACATTGACACTTTTTTATTTCTACAAAATTGTTACCGATAATGAAGATCAAAAAAGTTTCTAAAGAAAGTGCCATTTTGAATTACTGCATCCAAAGGGGACTGCCGATCGACATTGGATCTATAATTGTGAAGTTGGTCTTGGGCCTGATCGTTCACAGATCCACTTATGGGCTTGGACACCCCTCCACAATTTTCTCACTCTGCAGTCAGTTCCAAGTGTCTTATGAAAATTGGGAAAATGTACTGCTACCTTGGAAGCCCTTAGACCCAACTGAAAGATTCCCATCATTTGAAGATGAAAATGACATGGCCATGATAGTTCATCAATCATCTCAGAATTCACTGCCAGTTCAGCCTTTAGTCCCTGATAAGTCTTTGGTGATCCTGCGTCGAATCAAGATCCTGCGTCGAATCCTGCGTCGAATCAAGAAATTGGAAAAGGAGGTCTAAAATGTCATGAATGCGATTAATAATATCTCCAATTTTTTCGATTATTTGGACTGGAGGATGAAGAAACATTTCTAACATTCTAGACATTTATAAGATAGTTTGATACGACTAATGAGGAGGATGAAATTGATAGAGGAGGATTCTACTGAAGAATTTCCATTCCGACCCTTCTACAACCTCTTCGTTCATGTGCAATCATTGGGTGATCTCAGAGGAGAATCGAGTACCGAGTCTGAGGATTAGTAGATTTATATTACTATATGTCTATCTAGGTCTATCTAGGTATTTTGATTTGAACTTTATATTTACTTTGCTTTAGAATTATGCTTCTAGATCTCTGTATAGTTGAGACTAAGCATAGGATGTTATGTTTTTCAGCGTATTGAGTGTTGTGGCTTGGATTGCGAAGCTGAATTAATGTATTGAGGTTGAGAAAATACCAAACTTAAGTGTGTTATGTAACGTATATTGTACCCCTTGAAATTTATATATAAATGTCATGTTTTGTGTTGTGAAAGTTTATATGTGCTAAGTACATCATTTAATTATTTAAAATTATGTCTATAATGATTAAAAAGATGTCGTTTAGGCTTGGAATTGATGGAAATTGCAAAAATCCAGAATTTGGACAAAATCAATAAAGTCCGCCGACAGTGCCCTAGACGTTGCCGACGGCGAGATTTTCCTGAAACTTAGGATTTAAATTCCAACTAAGCGCGCTGACGCCGCCATCAACCCCGCCGATGGCGAGCTCACGAAAAAAACCTTTAATCGTGATTTTGACCAGTCAACTGCCACTATTCATCATCCCCTTCCTCCTAAAAAATGCTATTTTCAACCTAGGGCTTGAGAGATCTTGGATTAGGAGGCGATTTTAAGCTTTTTGACACCGGATTTGATCATCTCTAGGTAAGAGCTTCACTCCAAGCTAAAAATATTTGATTTCCACCATGAATTTCTCTCACATTGAGGAGATCCAAAAAATGTGGGAATGTAAAGAAAATTTAGGAAGAGATTCATGGATGTTATTGTTGAACTCTTAAAATTACTATTGTAAGCCATGATTTACGTATTTGAAGTAATTTTTGGAATTTTTCTATATATTGATTAGATTGAAATGGCTCCACGACAAAAGAGATGGGTTGAGTTCGACGAGTCTCGCTTCGTCAATGCGATGGCTCAAACAAAATTTACTTCCATATTTAAAGGAAAGAAGTGCATACAAGATCGACTTTTTGAAAGTTTGGGAGGAGAAATTGAACGAGTTATTGCGGAGCGGAGGTGGGAAAATTTTTGTTACACCACCAATAAAGCTGATGCAAAGGTTGTGAAGGAGTTCTACGCCAATGTGATTTATTATAATGACGGAATCGTTCAAGTGCGTGGATTCCCTGTTGAGTTTACCGCTGCCCGCATAAACACTTTTTACGAAGTCTGAGTCTCTTATATCTGTCACTATGAATCCTTTAGTAAGATGGAAGGCCCCCTCAATAATGTGATCAACTTTCTCATTGATGGGAAAGGAACATAGAAGATAAAGCAGTGAGAATGGGTAAACTTTTCTGCTTCCATGTTGAATGCCACCTCTAAGGCGTGACACTATTTCATTTCCTCTACTCTGTTACCGACCTATCACCATAGTGAGGTAACTA
>NW_018253890.1:44279-45019 GCF_001263595.1 Phalaenopsis equestris | reverse complement strand
TATATATATATATATATAATATAAATGTGAGGAGAAGTTTGAGGAGATGGCTAATCAAAAATTGGCTTCACTGGACCTACCTAAAGGGAAAAATTAAATACATTCCTGAACTTATATTTATGGAATAAGTCTTTTACTAGTAGAGTTCTCATTAAGTTCTTATCTTTTGGATATTCTAAGTGACTTAATATTACAACATATAGTCAATCTTGAAATAAATAGAAGACTAAAACTCTTACAACTTGATGACAAAATAATTTGGAGGCTACAGAGTTGATTCAATTACTTGAATTTTTTTTGAAAATCTCACTATGATATTTATTTAAATCAAACTTATAGTGTTTCTGAATTAAAATTTTACTGAGGTAGATCATAATTTTTATATAGTACTAAAATTACTTGAGGACAAGTAATAGTTAAGTTTGGGGGATTTTGGCAAAAGGAAAATATGTTGAGATTTTCATACTTATTTTATATTATTTTTAATGATATTGCACTTTAAAGAAAGGTATTTTTGAGGTTTTGTTGCAGGAATGATGAATTAGGGTCATTGGAGTAAAAAATATATAAAAAGGAGCAAATTTGGAGTGAAAAGGACCAAAATGTAAAGATTTGAACTAGGCCGCCGACGACACCCTCGACCTCACCGACGACGCCCTCGACCCCACTGACGATGAGTTTTTCTCGAGACTATAGGAAAAAATCTTCAGAAACCCGCCGACAGCGCACCTGGGGCGCCG
>NW_018253890.1:0-43368 GCF_001263595.1 Phalaenopsis equestris | reverse complement strand
AGGGGCCGCCGTTACCCTGCCACCCTAGCCACAGATTCAGTAATAGAATTAGTCAATGTTCTTTATGCCTGGACCAAAGGGTAAAGAATAGGTATGCTCCTATTTTGCACAATATAAGTTGAACTAATTCATTTTATCCATTAACTATAATTTCTTGACAATGAGAAGGATGTTTCTTATATATTGAATATCACAATTAGACCCTACTTTATATCATTAGTTATTTATTAGTTATTAAAATTATCTATTTATTTTAATTGTCTATTAGTGACAGATAAGCAAATTGAACGTTGTTGTTGTAATTAAAGTATTGCTTTTTCTAAGGTCTTAGTCCGTAATTCTAAACTACTCCCTATGGGATTGATATCTAGGACTCCATTAGAGCCCTATATTACTTGAGCGATACGTATACTTGCGTTGACAAATTCAACTTTAACATTATTGAATATTATATTGATACATCTTAATCAAATTAGGCACATCTATAAAGTTGCGATCAAGTCTTTGGACGCTGTTGCTGGAAGTTAAATCTTCTAGTAGCACTATCAAATTCTTGTATTTGTTGATTTATAACATGTCGGTCAATATCTTCAATTCAAGTTCAGGTGGTTTAATACTTGAAGGAATAAGATTTTTACTATCATTTTCCAACTAGTCTAATGCTTCAAATTTGCCCTGAATATAATCCAAATCTTCTTCTTTTACTTCATCTTCAGCATAAAAAATTTCTCTTTACTTTAATTTATCTAATTTTTCTTTGAACTCACTCTTAAACTGCTCATTACTTAGATAATCAACTACTTCCATCCCAAAAAATTCATTATCTTTTTCTATTGCAAGATATTTCATTGCTTTTGCTATATTAATTTTCACTTCTTGATCATTAACCCTCATTATTAATTCTCTTTTTTGCACATCTATCACTGCTCTCCCTATTGCGAGAAATTGTCTCCCTAAAATAATAGGAATCTCTTTATCTTCCTCCGAATCTAATACTATAAAGTCTATAGGAAAAATAAATTTATCCACTTTTACTAGCACATCTTCTATAACTCATTTTGGATAAGTTATTGATCGATCAGCTTACTGAAGAGTTACAGTAGTAGGGGAAATTTATCTCAAATCTAAATATTTAAAAATTGATAAAGGCATAAGTTTGATACACGCTCCTAAATCACATAAAGCTTTTCCGTAAAACTTTTCTCCAATTGCACAAGGTATAGTAAAACTACCAGGATCTTTTAATTTTTCAGGAAGCTTTTTCTGAATAAGAGCACTACACTCTTCACTGAGTGCAACAGTCTTATGATCTGTAAATTTCCTTTTCTTGTTTAATACATCATTCATAAATTTCACATAACTTGGTTTTTGTTCCAAAGCTACAACAAAAGAAATATTTATCGTTAACTTCTTAAGGATTTCCAAAAATTTTGTAAATTGTTTATCTTTATTATTCTTCTTCAGTCTTTGAGGAAATGGAGGTAATGGTTTTTCTACAGGTACCTGTGTTTGTTCATTTTCCTGTTGATCATTTTTCATTTCTTCCTTCTCTTCATCAACTTTAGTTTCTCTATGGATCCTTGTTTCAACTTCTTTTCCACTTTGTAATTGAATAGCTTTAATTTGCTCTTTATTTTGATCTTTTGGATTAACTTGCACAGTACTTGAAAGAATTCCAGAAGGTCAATTACTAAGTGCAGTAGCAATATGTCCTAATTGATTTTCAATATTTCTAATAGCAGCTTCTTGATTCTGTATTTGATTTTCCACATTCAACATTACTTCTTCCATCGTTAACTTCTTTTTCTTAACTTGTGGGTTAGGGTTGGAGTTAAATCATGGAGGATAATAAGGTAAAAAATTAGGATTTTCTTGATTGTTCAGATTTTCGGATGGATTCACTGAATTATTATAATTATTCCAACTAAAATTAGGGTGATTTTTTCATCCAGGGTTAAAATAGTTAGAATAGGGATTGTTATTTCAATTTTTTATAGTGTTTAAAGTTTCATAAGATGATTGAGTATCAATAATCTGTCATAGTGAATTCTCCTCTAATACTGGGGGGTATTTGAGAATAATTCACTCCCATTTGATTAATCTTTTTAGAAATAGCAGCAATTTGAGATGCCAAAATAAACATTGCATTAGAATCATGAATACTAGCTACTCTATTAGGATTTACCCTTTCAGAGGGCCATTGAAAATTATTAGTAGCTATTTCTTCAATTAAAGAATATATTTTATCAAAAGGTTTTGACATTAATGAACCACCAACAACAACATCTATAATAGATCTAAGTAATCCTACTAATTCATTGTAAAATGTTTGAATTATTAACCAATCTAGTAAAGCATGGTGTAGACACTTTCTAAGAAGATCTTTAAAGCTTTCCCAGGCTTCATATATTGATTCCCCTTCAAACTGACAAAAAGATGTAATATCATTTCTACGCTTAGTGGTTTTTAAGGGTAGAAAATATTTAGCTAAGAATTTTTGTGATAGTTCTCCCCAAGTTCTAATAGATCCCGATGCTAACAAATTTAACCAAGCCTTGGCTTTATCCCTTAGTGAAAAAGGAAAAAAGTCTAAGCCAAACAACATCATTAGACACTCCGTCATATTTAAATATAGCCCAAATTTCAAGAAAACTAGCAAGATGTAAGTTAGAATCTTCAGTAGGTGATCCTCCAAACTGATTATTTTGTACAATCTGGATAATAGCAGGTTTAAGCTCAAATGAATTAACAGGAATATCAGGATTTTGAATAGTCAAGTGAAGTTCATATGTAATCGGATTCACATAATCTTTTAAAGGTCTTTGTCGATTTTCATTTATTAGATTATCTAAGTTATTTGCCATTTCTTGTATATTTTTAATTTCTCTTTATTGTTTTCAAATTTTTCTAATAGTACGTTCTTATTCTGAATCATAAGGTACTAAACATTCAGATCCAATATTTCACATAAACAAATAAAGTAAGCAAAGTAAAATAAACACTTTAATAAAATATTTCTTTTTGGATTTTTGATTTTTAAATTTTTTTATGGTATATATATTATCTATAAATTTCCTAATTTATCAAAACTATTTAATTTAACTGTTACCTTCCCTAGCAAAACTCTAAATTTCCTAATTTATGGCACATCCATATTATCTCTTCATTTCACCATATCTCAGAGTAGGGAGAAAGGTAGAGGGAACTACTTAGACTTCATGAGAAAGAAGTAATAAGAAAGAGACGAAAAAACACAAATTTCATATAAAAAATAAAGTTCATACAACACTGATAAACAAACAATACTTATCTAAAAACTCTTTCTCAAAGTAAATTCTTTGTAGCCTTTCCTTAGAAATGCAAGAGAAAGATATCTCTCACTTTTCTCCTTCTCCAGCACTCTTACAGAAAGTTTCACACTAAATTTCACCACAAAAACTCTAAACTATGAAAGAAAAATAAAAAAAATTGACTCCAATATGATAGTGGAATAGAATGATGTGGTGCAAAAAATGAACGTAGAGGAGTGAAAAACGTAGAGGAGCGAAGAACGTAGATGAGCACTTTTTCCGATGAAATTCGGCCTCAAATAGAGCCCAAGGGCGGTTCTCCAAGAGGTGCCTCCAAAAACTCTTAAAAAAATCATCCAAATACATCTAACCTCTTAGAAACAGGGTCTGCACCGCCTTTGGCTCCGTCGGCGCTGGTCTGGCGTCGTCGGTGCTGACCTCGGTGCTGCCGGCACTAAGCATTTCTTCAAAAAACGTAATTTTGACTCCAAATTTCATCTTATTTGCTTCTGTTTTGCTTTAATCCCTAGAAATCAATAACCTAAGAAATCATCAAAATACCTTCCATTAAAGTGCAATATCATCAAAAATGAGTATAAAATATGGGTCTAAAAATGCATATATTTTCGGTGTATCAGGAAACCATGATGGTTGCTGCTCTGTAATCTATGATATGTATAGCTCGACCTCCGGGTGGTCTGCATTCCTGAACTTCTTGTTGGTAGCTGTATATTCTTCAAGCATCCCGTACCTCTCGAGGTAGGGGATGTTACACTATGGGCATTCTGTTAAAGCTCCCATTGGCGGCGTCCTCCTTGGGATTTCTGCATTACACATCGGGTATCCTGTGCGAAGCTTGTTAGGGACATCTGACAGTGTAGACTCCACAGTAAACTCTGGTTCATCCTTTGTGATCGGTGCGCCGGTGGAACTCTCTCTTAAACATGGATCATAGATTGCTTCTTCACTAATTGGAGTGAGTGTCGTTGTTGCTTTCTTTGCACGTCTTTTCTCCAAATGTAGCAGAGCTCTATGTTTGGCATTTTGGTGCTACAATCTTCTAAGCGGGGCATCAGGTACTCTTTCTGTGGAAGCACCGACAAAGTCTCATGTCAGTGTGGTGATCATTGAAGGCAAGCAGCTAGTTCCCTCCATCGAGTACTGTATCTTATCTGCTTTCTTCCTCTATAGTGAGGAGCCTTCCCTAACACTGATTCTGAGTAGTGATGATAGTACATCTGCTTCACGGTGGCAAATAATGCCCATCAGGGGATCCTCGTAGTCTACATTGAGTTGACTGTAGTCCAAGTCAAACTCACGATGACACCTTGGGCTACCTTTTCTTCATACAGTGTGAGATTTAAGTCGTCTTTAAAAGCAAAAATCAACTTCTAAACTGACATTTTCCTATTGAATATAGGAAAACATCAACATACTAAAATTTAAAATAAACAAGAATAATAACAATCATTATTAAGCGAATATTAAATTTACACAGGTGTGTAAGCATTTAATTTAATTTAATTTAATGAAGTTTCAAAATTTAAAGTGGAAAAGATTCGGATGTGCAAAATTAAAATTTTTATTTTATTAGGATTAACTTTGTTACAAAAAATTTAGACCTAGTCACAGACGCTAGTCAAATAAATATGCTCAGAATGGGTAACAATTCCAAAAAGGAAATTCACATCAAGTGACATCAAGTCATATAATAATTCTTTAGGTATCGTTTGTTGATCAACAACATCGGTTTTTCACCTCGGAAGTCCACTAGTTAGTAAGATCCTCCAGAATAGACCTTCTCCACGATAAATGGTCCCTCCCAAGTTGCTTCACACTTTCCACCTATCTTGCGGTATGCAAGGATAGGCCTTCTGAGAACGAGTAAGAGATCACCAACTTTGAATGCCCTCGGGCGGACCAACTTGTCCTAACTCTATATTATCCCTGCTTGATAAAGTTCCAAATTCTGTTGTGTTTTTAATTATTTTCCTTCTCGACCCTCCAGTTCTGCAAGTCTGAGTTTTGCACTTTCTTGTGTCATAATCTAGTTAGCGACGATGACTCTAAGAGATGGTATCTGGACCTCTAACGACTGTACGACCTCAGACCTGTACAATAACGCATATGAGGTACACAGAGTGGAAGTTCTGAACGTCATTCTGTAAGTCCACATGGCCTTTAACAATTTCTCATGCCATCCTCTTTTGTGCTCGTCCAATGCTTTATTTAAAATTTACACGAGTGTCTTATTGAAGGCCTTGGCCAGGCTTTTATCTTGAGGATATTAAATTGTAGAGAGTCTCCAATCTATCCCATGTTGCTTGACAAAGCTATTAATCTTTGTACTCTTAAAGGCTGAACCATTGTCTGAAATCACTCTGTGCGGGACACTGAAACGGTAGAAAATCAAACTCTTTAAAAACTAAAAAACAAGTTGCACTATAGCCTCTCATAACGGCACTGTCTCTGCCCATTTGGAGAAGTAATATGTGGCAGCAAGAACGATTCTATGTCCTTTTTATGATGGAGGGTCTTTCCTAATATATCTATGTCTCAACACTCAAATGACCACGAAGCAACGGTTGGGTGTAGCACATTCAGAAGTTGGTGCAAGACCACTCCATGCACTTGACATAGGTGACACTTTCTGGTTGTATCCATGAAATATATTATCATCGATTGCCAAAATATCCGAGTCTCTTTATTTTCATCTTCATCTTTGGCCTTGACTGGTGAGCACCACACAATCCAGTGTATTCTTCTTTGACAATATCTTGTGCTTCAGCTCTACTCAGACACCTCAGCCACATCTGATCAATTGACCTACTTTAGAGGACATCACCTACTAAACCATATGACATACCTCTTCTCATGATATGATATGTTGCTTACTTGTCTTCTGGTAGTTTTCCTGTTTGCAAATATTCTATCAATAACTTGCTCCAATCTTCAGTAACGTCAGCTACTGTAGCTACCATCTCTTCTTCTTTTCAAAGCATGTGCAAACATCTAGGTTGATCTGTGAAAGAACATGATGTTCTTGTATTGTAATGTCAATGAAATCCTTCAGCGAACACACCATTTCCTTAACAAGTTTAGCTAAAGCATTGACATGGGAGTTATCTCTCTGAGGAATCCGGTACAACGTCACACTGGAGATTTGTTCTAGCAATTTCATTGTGTACCGATGATATTCTGCTAACCTTGGCTTCAAAATCCAAAATCTTATATTGTTTGAAATCTTATATTGTTTGACAACTTGTTGGATGACGAGTTGTGAGTCGACATAGATGGTAATGTCTATTATATCCATTGAGATTGCCAACTCTAATCTGGTAATTGATATTCTGCCTCATTATTCATGCACGACTCTGTCAGAAGATAGGAAAACCTTAACATTCCTTGATCTGGTATAACAAAAATCAGACTGATTCCTGCTTTGCCTAGAATGACTGTCTACAATCCTTTATCCTTTATGGTTGACAAAGCTCCATCGAAGTACATTTCCCAATGCTTGGCACTAAACAACTCCACTTGTAGTATATGTTCATCTGGTAGATCATAGTTGAGAGGGGACCTAGGTGGAAGTGAGTGCGCTACAAGAAAATCTGCTAAAATCTATCCTTTGATAGCGCAAAGGGGTACGAAAGTTATATCAAATTGCGATAAAATCATTAACCACCTTGCTAAATATCCAGAAAGTGTGGGTTAGGTCATCATATATTGCAATGGATTAAATTTTAAAGTAAGGGTGATCTTAGGAGAGATCATGTGATTTTTGAGATTCTGGGCGGCAAAAATTAAAGCTAGACAATGCTTTTAAATAGGAGGATACTTTACCTCCATTGGTATTAGACATTGACTCAAGTAGTATAGTGTGTTTTCCTTACCCTCGTCATTTACCTGAGCTAACAGGGCTCCAAGAGACTCGTCTAAGGCGACAATATAAAGTATAAAAGGTTTTTCCGTGATAGGGTTTGCCAAAATAGAAGGTTTTGCTAAGTATTGCTTAACGTCCTCAAAGGCCCATTGATATTTCTCTTCCCAAATGAATTTGGCGCCATTTTTAACTAATGCCAAGAAGGGCTGACACTTACCTGAGAGATTAGAAATAAAACATCTCTGGTATGTTAATTTACCTTGAAAGGAACGTAGTTGTTTCAAGATTTTGGGAGGAGGCATTTCCATGATAGCTTTAATCTATCTAGGTCGATCTCAATTCCCCGATAACGGACAACAAATTTTAGAAAATTCTCAGAGGTGACACTGAAAGCACACGTTTAAGCGATTCATCTTAAGATTATACTATCATAATCACTCAAACACGGTCCTCAAATTGTACAAGTAATTTATTCTCTATTTGCTTTTGATGACCAAGTCGTCCAAGTAGCACTCCACTTGATTGTGGATGAGGTCATCAAAGATCTTCATCATAGTTTGTTGGTAAGTTGCTCCAGCATTCTTTACCCCAAATGACATCACTGTGTAGCAAAATATCCCAATCATCGTTCTGAAGGCTGTAAGCTTTACATCTTCTCGAGTCATTTTAATCTGATTATAACCTAACGATCCATCCATGAAGGAAAAGATCTCCTGTGTCGATGAGATGTCAACCATTAATTCTGGAATCAGTAGTGAGAACTCATCTTTTAGACATACTTTATTTAAATCTCTAAAGTCGACACATACACAGATCTGTCCATTCATCTTCTAAACTGACACAATATTGGCTAAGCACGTCGGGTATTGTTCTTCTCGCACAAAAGTTGGCATCTATTAACTTCTTTACCTTTGTAATGACTTGTTACTCTATTTCAAGGCACATTCTTCAAGGAGCTTATTTCATTGGGGTCATATCTTTGTCCATCCCAAACTTATTGATCCCAAAACTGCTTATATGCAATAAGATAACAATAATTCTGAATATATTTTTCACTTATATTTCCATATTTAGCAAAAAAAACCAAAAACTTGATTATGAAGAAAAATAAGAATTTAACTTTTAATTTATATATATTGGGATACTACGCAAGTATACGTATCGTTATCAAGTAATATAGGACTTTTTGATGACCTGAATATCGAACCTCTGAATATCGAACCTATAGGGAAGATATGCAATATGCACTTTTTGGAAAACTTTCTATTTTTAAAAAGACAATTATTTAAAATAAAGATGTTTTCACAGTAAAGAAAGTTTATATTTTTTTGGTAATTTTAATATTTTGGCAAAAGCAGAATAAAATTAAAAAGATAACTTGAGTTTTTGTAGAAGAAAAGCACTAAATATGAAAATATCTTTCTCCTTATCATCTCCTTATCATGAATCAATAATGAGTATAGGAATTCTATTGTGGAAGTATGCATATTGTGTTGTGTTAAATAAGAGCATTAATATTCTTTACCCTTACTAGAAATCCTACAAAGAACATTGGCTAATATAAAGTTTAAATAGTTCTGAAGACCGGTTAAGTAAGGAAGATACTAGCTCTCACTCTAGAGTTCCCTCGTTCCCTCGATTCCCTCCACCTACATCTGGTATCAGAACCTAAAATAATAAATCAAGTTGGGGGCTTTAACCTGTCACTTTAAAGTCCTCTAACTCTACACCCTTTAATGATTATTTCCCTATCTATTTGCACTCAATCATATGAACTACATTCTCATTCATACAACCTCATGTGATTCTTTTCAATTGTTGACTGAGACAATACCAGCCCGGTTCTTACATGTTTTCATAACAAATTTTAACATCTGGATTGACCAAATCAAAAAGTAAATGAAGTAGATTGATTTAATTCATCACAACTTCTTCCAACATTAAAGATCATTAATTAAAGATCATTTCCAACATTAAAGATCATTACTCTCCACAAGTTCCATCCAACACTTAATTACTTATCATTTTAAGAAGAAAGATAAAGAAAACTACTCAGAATCCATGGAAAAAGTAGAACCACACTTTAGTTAAACCAACAAAAACTCTCAATTAAAACCAAAAGTAGTGTAAAATGAAAGATAAAAACTTGGCTCAAGTCTTCCACCAAACTCTTGAAGTTCCTTTCAATCTCTTCTCTTTTACAACACTCTCAATATAAAACTAAAATAAAATGGATAAATATGTGGTGCCTGAAAATCTCTCCAACTAACTCCTCAATTTTAGAACTTTTAAAACTTTTCCAGTACTTTCAGGACCCCTTTCAAAGTCTCAATCTTTCTTCTTTTATAATTCTCTAAAAGGTGTCTTGGTATCTCTTTAAAATGTGACTTGATTTGATGTAT
The DNA here is from genome assembly GCF_001263595.1 of Phalaenopsis equestris. Lineage (NCBI taxonomy): Eukaryota > Viridiplantae > Streptophyta > Magnoliopsida > Asparagales > Orchidaceae > Phalaenopsis > Phalaenopsis equestris. Next base: position 33,793 of record NW_018253890.1, on the reverse strand, counting down.
TTCCTCAAGAGATGCATCCTTTCACTATAATTTTCATCCATGGTGGTAGTAACCACCTATTAAGCCAATAGGTGCCTCAAAAAACTCTTCAAAATTCTCAAAAACCAAATCTACTCATCCAATAACTGCCACAGACGCTTAAGCGCGGGCCTTTGGTGCTTAACCGCGGCCTTCTATGTTTAATCGGCGCTTAAGCGCCGGATCTGGCGCTTAGGGGCCAAAACACTTTTGCACATTTTTCACCTATTTGCTCCAAATTTGATCCTTTTTCACTCCTTTAAGCATTTTTCACCTTTTTACCTATACCTAAAAGAAAAACACAAAAATACCTTCCATTAAAGCGCAATATCTCAAAAATAGGTAAAAGATTTGTCTAAAAAACACTATATATTTTAGGTGTATCACTTAAGAACTATAACTTTTGAAGATAATCGTGACATCTCATCATAGCTCCAGGCAAAGCAATCTTTAAATTTTGACAATAACTTAATCAACTTTGTAGATTTTTCTTTACTGAGTAGAGAACTCATGAAGGTATGTTGGGGCTGTTCCTCAGTCACAAGCTTGGCTTCCTTCAATTCGTTGACGATTGACTTAATTTCTTCTTCCAAATCTAGCAGAGCATCATCTTACGGAGAATCTTCAAAGTCATTATTCTTATTGAGGCAATCCTCTTCGAACCCACTAGTAACAACCATACAAAATTCTGAATCATTAACTAGTCCTATTGTACCAAACCAAAGACCTTTTTTCGAGTTAGGAGTTCGACTTTTAACATTCCTCAATTTCTCAAAGAGCTGTAGTTTATCGTTTGGCATTTTTTTGGCAGACATCCCCGTTGAATTTTCTTTTATACATAAGGAGAAAAGTAAGCAAATGATAATTCCTTCAAATCATTAGAATCCACTTCCAAATTTACACATTCCAGTTGTATTACCCTTGTTCGGCTTAAAACCAACACTCTAGACTTCCTTGACCTCTAAAATGTTGATCTTTTGAGGGTGGATAAAGAGTTTTTATACCTTCTTCTTTGAAAATGATAGTTCACTTAACATTTACTCAAAACTCAAATGGCATTGGTCTGAAAACTGTGAGTATCCATACCTTCTTCTTTGACAATGATGCCTTGAGACAGAGTGTCTCAGCAGAGGCATCAGTACGTCAAAGAGAGGCATTCTTCTCGCGGTGCGGACCAAGTACATCATTGGGTGACTTCTTCCCGTTATCTTTCTTTGGAACATCTTTATGAATAATGATAAGTAGTTTTCTCAAACCCAGATGCCACTTGATCGGTTGACGTCCTACATTCGCTAGAGCAACGGTGGTGGTATCTGAAACGGTGTTAACTCAACTTCCCAGACGAAATCTAACAGGAATACGAGCTGGTGGAACCTCAGCTGATCTTTAGGACTGACAGGCAGATCTAACATCTTTAAAAATCTCGTTCTTCAGTTGGGATGATACTATGCATTGTACCCACTTGAGTAACTTAACAACTGAACACCCCTCTTTAGCAGCTAATTTGTCAAATTTTGTACGGACTCTGGTGATAGGAGTGAGCATCTCCCTTTCCTCATCATGACTATGGGGTAATGGCAGAGCAGCGACAATCCTATAAATGCTCTCATATCTAGTGGTATTCATCAATGGATTAAACATACTCCCTCAAAGGAGAGGAGATGTCTAAGGCAATATGAGTTCCTCCTGGTGAGGAATTTTATCATAAGATGTTATCTCTGTAATATGGGCCTTGGCGGCCATCTGAATCCTTCGGCTATGGTTCCTTCTTTGTGACCTGGTTAACAATACAATCTTCAAACTAGATCCAATCTTAAATACTGACAAAGGGTCAGTAAATCCATCAACCAAATCTTCTACAATCATAAATATTTTTTCTTTCCCTTGACAGACGGTATGGGAGGCACAGTAGTAGTGAATCCAATGGAAGTCGGTGTAACTACCCTCAAACGAATGAGCACAGGAATGACAGACTTAACGAATGTCAGGGCAGCGGTGTTCTTTGCCTTCTTGCAAGAAGGGAAATCCTGAGGGCACTTCAAGTTGAACTCAACAAATGATTCTTATACTTTCGGGCAACAATATTCATGATGACAAAAGTGGCTTTTCCAAGCACAACCTCAAGTTCATCAAATCCAGCTCCAAACTTGATCATGGGGGTGACGTTACGGGCATTGAGACTGGTCAACAGGTTCCAGGTTAAGGTGAGAGTTGTGAACACCATCTTAGCGGCTTCAAAAGCAAAGTTTTGAGGGTTAGTATTCGGCCAATACCTTAGTAAAAATTAACAAGGGATTGCTCTGTGGACTAGACACACCTTTCTTATTTGTTATTTAATTTAATTTTATGAGGATTTTAAAATTTAATTTAAGTTTATCATTTGTAAATCTAATTAAATGTCAAAGGATTTAATTAAATTAACCGACAAAATTAAAAGAAGCAATGACTTGGCTCAATTTGCAAAATAACAAACCATATCCAGAAAGGTACAAGGAAAAGGGTGAAGCTTAGGACCCAGTACAGGATCAACTTCACAACGCACATCATCCATGTGAAACTAGTTTACCAGCACACTTAATGGGGGTCTGACCCCATGCAAGAGAACTCCTGAACCTCTCTATTTAAATGTGATTAAACAGACGATCCTGAAGTTCGAAAGAGTTTATCAAACTTACCCAAGAAAGAAATGGGTGAAGCAAGTCAACTAAAGAAGGGTAATCTGGTCTACGAGGGACATGGACACATTATCGATGTATGAAAACAAAACCTTCTGATCATAATGGAGAGAGAAACTAGTCCCTAACAGAGTCACCAGCAGCTGTCAACCATTTAAAAGTTAGAAATTATCGGTCGTCGGAATGGATATAATATATATATATAATTTAGAAAAAAAATAATATTTCAACTTTTGAAAATACAAGACCAAACGGATGTCATATTTGCAATAGTTTAAATGATCGAGTACAACATCGCGAGTAATATATCTACCTCGAAGGACATATACACTACTTACTGGTAGGTTTCGATTAGATAAAGTAAAGAATTTATGATGTCCATTTTAGCCTGTGAAAAATTATTTCTTATGTTGACCGATAAGTTTTCGTATCTAATATGAATAATTAGACAGACTTTATATTAAACTGGGTTCTTAAATTTTCCTGTAAGTGCAAGCCCCTTTAGTTAATTACATTTTAAATGAACGAGTTCACCTAAGAAAACTCTTGACTCTTGATTTAGATACTCTTGATTTAGATCAAAAAATATTGTCTTCAAGGAATTCAAAAAGATAGGGCTTTTTAAAGATTAGACAAAGAGGTGACAAATGAGGATGACTCAAATTTGGAGCATTGGTTTTAGGAATCCAAAGGGAGATAAAGTAGAGGTTGTCACGAATTCTATGGAGAACCATGGTGACTTCCCAAACTATTCTATGGTTTAGCTTTAATTTTGGAGAGATATTATTAAATTTTTTATCCTGCCAATTATTATTATTTAGAGCTTACACTTATATGACACAATCATACAAATAGCCTGGAAGGTGGCAGGGTTTATGTTGTAATGAACGACAACCTCAAAACTTTAAAACGAGTTAGGGCTTAAAGTGCACAACATGATTGTGCAAATGCCTAAAACTATAGTGAGGATTTATGTTGCATAAGCAAACAATCTCAAATTTCTATGGCTGGTTATTTAATTCTAGAGAAAAGATGTGTTATTGTAGATCCTCATGTTATTGTAGATCAGTTTTGTAGATTGCTATTGTAGATTACTGCCCACATAGTTAGCTCCTAGCTCCTCAATGAAGTAGTAGTCCTAAAGGCTAAGGTTCAAAAGTTTTACCAAGTTTTTAAGGTTATTTATACATTATGGGAGGTTAAAGTTGATTTGAGTGACACCGGTTAGGATCCTACGGTTCCTCATTCTAGTACCACTTTTTTCTTTTGAATTTGCTTAGTCCCAATGAGTTATTAAGCTCATTTAAATCGGGGAGATCTCGTTAGCAACTGTGGGTTACCTCATCTGAGAGACTTCCATAAATCTGAGAGACTTCCAGACTTCCATAAATTCAAAAGAGCATTTTATGTTTAATTGCATTTCAAATGATTTATGGTTACCTTTGATAGTGTTAAATTAAATTTTGAAAATTGATGATTAATTTTTAAAAATGATTTTGTTTTGCAGGTGAAGCAACATCCACAACCAAGCATGTATAATGTCTTAAAGCGAGAGTAAATTGCAGTAAATAAAATGACAGAAAGTAAATAAATTAGTAAAGATGTACCTGTTATCTTCTTGATATTCCCATTGAGATATTAACTTTTGCAATATATATGATTTCTTAGGAAAAAAACAAGAAGTGCAGTTGAAGGTGTATCTATTAAACCCCAAGTCTTGACTTTGTTGGTTCCCTATAGGTCTTAGTGGATGATTTTTTGGAACAAAGTATAATAAGTTCAACTATCCTTCAAAATATCCAAAAGATTTTAAAATGTTTGGGGCATAACGACTTTTAAAATCCTTTGAAACATTTCGAGTTCACTTGACCTTATTATCTTGTTCAATTGATCATCAAAACTTAGAATTAGTTCAAATGAATTAAATAAATTAATATACCTTATGCTCAGTGAACCATATATTTTAGTTATCTCATGAGAAGGGTACTTAAATAGTTAGTTGATATTTCATTTAAGAGTTATGTGAATGAGTGCCCTTAGAACAAACACATGTTATTAAGGATCTCATACCCACAAGTAAAGCTGGGCCCGTAGTGTTTTCAAAAATGTTTATACTTAATTATGTTTTCTTTCCTAATCCTCATTAAATAAATTCAAGTTAAGCCTAATGCACTACTAAGCCCTTAGGGTCCAATATTTAAATTGAACTTACAATGATTAAATTTTAAATTAGGTGAAGTTCAATTCTTTATCAAGATTATGCTTTATCATAAAATCACCAATAAGGGGGCTTTATATTAGTGAATTGTCATCTTCCTAGCATAAGCCCGCCATCTTAGAATCATTTAATTTAAGTGACCTCCAAATTATAATAATTAAGAAAAATTATAGTTATAAATTTATTATAAAAAAGTGAGAAATTGGTTTCCACCATTTTATTCCCTTATATCTCAATCATCCAAATGAACTTGACATAGTTGAAATTACCCTTTTACCCTTTTTAATCAATCCTAAAATTTAATTAAGGCATTAAGAATCCAAAATTGCCATTTTGTCCCTAGGGCTCCTCACTTCATAACTGACCAAATATAACTCAAATGACTTTTATAATTTTAGAGTACCCCTCTCATTGGTCAATTTAATTATCAGAAGAGAAGATGCATTTTTTCAAATTTTTATTTAATTTAAGTAATTATTTTTTACTCAAAAATAAGATTTTTAAAATTAATTTATTTAGTTAATCTAAGTAAAGTTTTTTTTTGTTCATTAGAAAATTATTGAAGGTTCACCCAACTTAGAGGACCACTTGGACAAAATTTCATAATTTTTCAAATTATATATTAATTATTAAAATTCTTTTTTAATTTTATCAAGTAATTAAAATTGAAAATAAAATAAAATTTTAAAAATTACTTTTTGTATTTTTCTTAATTCTCTCTAAGTGCAGATAACTCAAATAAATAAACTTTTTATTTTTGTGATTTTTAAATTATTTATCAAACTTATTTTAATGGAAAATTAGAGAAAATATATTTTTAGCCTTTAAAAAAATTATATGTAACTTAGAAAAATTAGGAAAAATATTCTAATGAGTCGCAAATGATCATGAAATAATTAGAAACACTTTAGATCATTTTTTTTTCAATTTTTTTTATTAATTTTAATTAAAAAATAAACTCAAAAATAAAGTATTTACTTTAATATAGATTTTATTTTTCCTAAATGGTTCTGATCACAATGAACTCAAAAAATCAATTTTGATAATTTTACTAATTATATTTAATTTAATATAATTATTTTAATACAAAAATATCATTTTACTTAGAAAATCAACTTTAGTGATAAATATACTTCAAATTGATTCCAAAGTTTTACAGTGAGATAATGTGATTATCCTTTATAATTTTGAATTGATTTTATTAAATTTTGAATAAAAAGTTATTTAATTAATTTATTATAAAATTTAGACATTTAATTAGCTATAAAAATATGCAAAATTAATTAAATCCATTTTATATTTTTTCTAGGATTCTCTGACTAGGGGAAACCTACAAAAATTAATCTCATAATTTTCTAATTTATAATTTAGGCTTGAAAAATTAGGGTTTCAAAGCTAGAGATGCTCTATGACCTTGGAAAAATTAGAGAGCATCCCTATTAACATGAGGAATAAACCCCCAAAGTTTCAAGTCATGGTGATTATTTTTTAATTAATTATAATTAAAATAATCCAAAGAGTATTTAACAAATTAAAAATCACAAATACATCAAATAATTTTTATTTTTATTTTATTCCACATTATTCTCCTCTATTCACTGAGTAACAATGTATTTTTATTTTAATTTTTCAATTTTTCTATATAAAGATATCAATTTTCTAATTTTTGAAATTAATTTAAATAAAAAAATCCTTGAATTTTCTACTTATCTCAGTCAACAGCCACCTCATCCTACAGTGCTCCAAACTCACACGAGTGGCTTCTCCATTTTACGTCGCCGTCCATAAGTCCGACACAATCTTGGCCCTCCATTTGATACATGAGCGATCGGACGGTCCTTCGTCATCATCTCCAATGGCCATAACATGTGTACTGTCATCAATAAATCCTTAAGATCTCTCTTGATACCCAACTAAATCACATGGGTTTTACTCCTACACCTTCATCTACCCAAGATGAACACATCTATATGGTTACATGCTTATGAAATCAAACTTCTCCTTACATAAGCCCAAACCAAGCAAAAAATTAGGGTTTGTGGTCTATAACTGAGTCTGAGAGGGGAGGTCTTAATCAGATGCTTGTGGAAGCTTCAATAAAGTTTGGTAAACCTCTTGGAAGTGTTATTTTCTTTTAGTGAATAGTTTGAGTATGAGTTCAATGAAATGGAGATGCGGTCTTGGTCAAGAGCTAGGTTAGAGGGCTTAGGCAGAGGGGTTTTGATGGCAAACTTCTTCGTTTAGCTTAAGAAAGCTTAGGGATGGTTTAATTTGAGTTTTGGTGGAGTTTTTGATTGAGTGACAGAAACCCCTAAATTTTTAACTCAAAATTAAGCTCAGACAGAGAGATTTAGTGGGGGAAAATGGTGGGAATGAGCTTAGAAGGTCTTGGAAGGGTTCTAAAGGAAATTTGGTAGAGTATCCCCAAGGAGATTAGTGATCTCTTTTCTTGGCAGTGGGAGGTGGTGTTTAAATAAAGGGGGAAGGAGTGGCCACCATGGTTGGCCAGTTTGTGCAATCAACTACTTAGGTGAAGGGGAGAAAGATGCAAGCAACCAGTTGGGATGAGCTAACTCGAGGAGTTCAAATTTTGAGTTGAAAGCTTGGGGTGGCTCTAAGTTTTGGTGTTTTCCGGGCAAGAGGCCAATTGACCAGGCCAAGGCTGGTGATTAGAGTGGTCAGGGGAGCCAAGGGGAGCTTATTGATGATTATCACAGAGATTTGATGGCTGGTGGCAAAGATATATTGGGTTTAACCAAATATGGGAAGAGATCCCTTAAAAAGGGGGACCTTTGGTCCATGGCCCATGTACGGTGGGCTAGGTGGAACTAACTTGATCCCTAGGGTCCAAAGGCTGGCTGTGATGACCATGGCCTAATCAATTTGAATGGGTTTGGTTTAATTTATAGCTTGGATTCAAAATCATGTCATGGGCTTCAATTTGAATTTGTGTTTGGTTAGAATTTGAGTTTGGCTCAATTAATTATAAAATTGGCTTGGATAATTGTCATGAGGAGGTTTGAAAAGGAATTGAGTGATTATGAATTGATTTGAGAGTTCAATTTAGTAGAATTTAGCCCATGACCAATTTTGGGGCATTTAGGTTTAACTTGAGCTTGGACTGGGCTAGGGTTTAGGTTAGGCTCAATTTATGGTTCAAATTGCTCCTAGGGTTTGTAATTAAGAGTTTTGGACATCAATTGTGTAGAAATTTTGGAGTTATGAGATTTAATTTGATGGAATTTAGACGTAGGTGCAAATTTGGTAATTTTGGCTTAGGTTGGATTTGGGTGAGATTTAAGGCTAGGCTAAGGCCAATTGAAAGTTCAATTTGGTCGAAAGGAATGTTATAAAGAATATAGAATTCAAAATTCAGGAAATTGGGTAGGTTATAGGGTTTAATTTTAGGGAAATTGGGTATTTTGGTTGGGCTTGGAATTAGGGTTTGAAATTGAGTTCAATTGAGCTTCAATTTGGTTTCAATCAAGCTTAGACATTTTCAATCAAGCTTAGACATTAAGCTTAGACATTATGAATTTGAGTTTAGAATTGAAATTGGAGAAAATTAGGCCTTAAAAGGTAAAATTGGGATTTTGATAAAAATTGGTCAAATTGGACATCATGAGTGGTCAAAATTATTTTTTGGGAGTGTTTGAAATGATTTTGGAGGTTTTTGAGAACTTTGGGCCACCGAGGGCATTTTGGTAATTTTGGCAAACTTGGGGGTATTTTGGTAATTTTTAAAATTTTAGGTTGTTTTGGTTAGTTTGGATGGTTAAAAAGAGTATGGGATAATTTTTGGATAAATTTGGGTGGTTTTGACAATTTTGAGGATTTTATGGTCAAGGGTAATTTGGTAATCATGGGAAAGTTTAGGGGCAAAAGGCTAAAAATAGGTATTTAGGTAAAATTCTGGTTCAATAGGATGCCAATCATGAAATTACCCTTCATGAGCCATGAGACCAAGGTAAACCCCACTTTGGATCCTCCATGTGTTGGTGTTAGCTAAACCCTAGCCCAGGGCTAATGGTTTAGGGGGCCATCCACATGAGTTTCCAAAGAAGAGTAAGGGATCAACTAAGCATATTTGGTTAAGGGTTAAGGTTGTGAGTGTAAGTGAGGGGTATCAAGTGTATGTGTGTGTGTGAGACTGACCAATACCACATCACCAAGGGTCAACCATAAGGCCAAATAGTCCTATGTTAACTCCTCTTGAGCTACCCTATATTGGCTCCACCTACTAAGTGCTAGAGGTTAGAACCAACATGTGGAACTTCAAGATGAGGAAAAAGAGTTTTGTAATTTTTAAAGGTGAGGGTGCCATCACTAGTCCTATAGAATAGTCAACAGGAAAGTCCTATGACTAGATCCTAGGCTTCTAAGGAAGAGACTAGACCTCAACCAAAAGTGAGGTCAACACCATCTTTTGCTCAAACACCTCGGGAAATCCATAGCGATCTGAGATACAAGACAATTCTCGAGGTATTGATCTCCCTCTTCATTCATACTTCATTAAATTAAAATAAATTTATAAATAACCTATATTATGTCATTTTTTATTGTAAGGACTACATCAGAGTACTTATTGCAACGCATGTTGATGCACGTGTGCGCAATGAGAAAAAGATAGTCTATATGGTAGATGTTGCACTGCTACACATAATATATTAGAAGTATGTGATTTCAGCGTGTGTTTCACATTTGTGATAGTAGGTTGGAAAGGGAGTGTACACAAAGTAGAATATTCAAATTTGCAACTAGGCAGATCGAATACAAATTTTTGATGCCTCTGCAAGACTGGTTCATCTACGTGATTCATCACTATTATATATCACTTTGAACAAATCCACTAATATTGTAATTATTCAGGAAACAATTTTATTGCCAATTCAGGCTATCAACTACAAAGTGGTTTTTAAAATCCATTTGCCGACATGAGATATCATCACTCTGACTTTGAGCAGTTCAACCAAGTGACTAGAGGCAAAAATGAGCTCTTCAAGAAAAGGCACTCTTCATTACGCAGTATCATCGAGCGAGCATATGGTGTATGAATGAGGAATTGGGTAATACTCCAAGATATGCCTACATATTCTATCAAAAAATGAGTGAAGATAGTTGTTGCAATGACTTGGCTACGTAATTTTATACAGAGGCATCCATCTCGAGTTGATAGCTATTTCAGAGTATTGGATATATATCCTACCTGGATGCTTGAGCCAACATCAAGCCAGGTCTTAGGTGCAAGGAGAGGACATTAAGACAAATGAGTACAACACTTTTGAGGGAGGAGGCAAATATGAGATGTTAAAGTTAAGGAAAGATATTACATATGCGTTTGTGAATGCAACGACTACACTTATGTAACATCACCTAGTTATTTGTAGTTGATGACTCATATTTCATCTCTATTTTTTCTCTAGATGTATTTTTTTTCAAAATATATGCACCAATATGTATTGTACCTTTCCTTTTTGTATAACGACAAACTAATTTTTAATTATAAGGCTGCTTATTTTTTTCTTAAATATCAGGAAGGTTGTAACTACTAATTTTTTTTTTTAATTAGATGGGTTTGTATTATTATAACATAAAATATGAGCTCAAGAACACTAGCCACATCGAAAGTCCGCTCTATTATTGTGGCGACAGGTGTGTTCAGTACAACTCCGAAAGGGAAGACAGCTATGAGCGAATATTCTATTACTGTCTCAGCAACAAAACTCTTGCAGATTGGAACTTCTTTCGTTGGGTTGATGACACTACCAAGGACTCTTCATACCGTAATTAGTCAAGGAGAGATGTTGAGAAGATAGTCCCGAAAACTTTATCATGAGGATTTCAAGACACATCATTCTAGGCTTGCTAATTATTGTTTTCGTCCTCATTATTGTAGTCATTAGTTTCAAACAGCTTATCCTTTTCTTATGTATTAGAGTATATTTTATTGGATTTTCAGTTTTTTGGAAGTACGGTCTCTTTCTGTTATTTAGTTCTGAACATTTTGAAAACTACAATTATTTTCAATTTATTTCTTATATAAGGGCAAAATAATCTTTCTCAACAGAAACAACAACAACACGATACAAATCTCCTAAAAGACACATGTTTCTTCATCAGCAGTTTTCTGACAGCTCCTGAGGAGCTACTTCTGTAAGAAACAACTTCATAACAGTTTCTTGAAAAAACACAGCTGTCCCGACCGCACCTTGAAAAATTAGAAGCGTTGAATTCGAATGCCATATATCAATCACTATGAAGTAAGGGGCCACTTTTTCATTGGTATTATTTTCATTTTCAAATAAATGTTTGGATTCTTTGAATTTTCAGAAGTATTTTTGAACAAATGATTCCAATACGCTATAAGTGCCATCTTTATATGAATCAGAATCATACACATTTTTCTTTTAAATTATAGCATATTATTGGTAATCAGACATAATGGATAGATATGCCCCACATGAGGCTCAGAATCGAAGAATAAATAAAACCAAATAATTAGAAAATTAATTTAGCTGTCTATATAGACACACACAAACAATTGAAAAAAAAGGTACAGACAACGGTCAAATAATGTAGTTATGTTTGCCATTTTTAATTTGTGCTGCTACATACTACAAAAATGGCAATGTGGAAAATAGGTGATGTAAAGTGATACATATAATAAAACTATTCATATTTCAATATAAAATACAAGTGGCAGACATGCATAACTAGTTAATGAAGGCCAGTGGGCCTCCCTGGAAGAAACGTCTTAGTTAAGGTACAAACCATAGTTAAAGCACTTTATTTCCAATTTCCAAAGCAGTGATGATAATACGGTTGTTGTTGATGCTTTAAGTTTAATTGAAAAAAATTTGGTGTTCCAGCATATCTAGTTTATCTCTTCAATTAAGAAAGTGGTTTAACGGAACTCTTCATTTTAAAAATATTAAGTAGGGCATCAATCATCATCACCGGCACCACATACTCCCTTTCTACTACTAAAAATATTGGAAGATTTACATCCATACCACCCAATTCTTATGTATTTGCATATCTAACGCCTAAATTTTAATTTTGAGGGATTTACATAGATATCAAGGAGTTCCTTAAAACTGAGGTGTGTAACACCTAAAGTCTACTTTTTACAAGCCAATCACCCAAAAGGACCAAAAACAGCAAAAATATCACCAAAATCGACCCATAACTCTTTGTTGTCTTTGTTATCAACTAAGGAGACGACCTCCTAGCCTCCCAAATTCGTCAAACGGTGGAGGCGAGTTCACTAAAGTCGGCAGCAACAATTATGCAAAGTACGTTGGAAGTTCATGTTCTAGAATAAGCTTCTAGATGAGATATGCTAAAATCAAGTTTATATCTTAACACTTTCTCTTCAACTTGGCTTTGAGACTCCAAGTAAACTTCTCATTTTAATAAAGGGTGTGTTTGAGGCAGCTTGTGCGCCTTGTGCGTTTCAGGATAAACTGTTTATCCTGAAATGCGGCCCGCGGGGTTTGACCCGCGGCCTGCGTTTAGTGTAAAAATGGAACTGCTTTTTCAGATAAGTGGGCAAAACGAGGGATCCAAATGGCACCGCGGCGTTTTAAAAAAAGCCCCCACACTTATAAGCTGCCCCAAACGGGCCCAAAGTCTTTACTCTTGAGTGGCTTGGTAAAAATATCTACAACTTGATCTTGAGACTTCACGTACTGCACTCGTATCTCCTTTCTTTCGATGCATTCTTTGATGTAGTGATAACACATATCAATGTGCTTGCTTCTATCGTGAAAAACTGGATTCTTTGCTAGCGTTATTGCAGACTTGTTATCGATACAAATCTTAATCACCTCTTCTTGCGGTAAACTTAACTCTTTTAATAGGTTTTGAAGCCAAATTGCATGGCAAACACATGAGGTTGCAGCCACGTACTCTGCTTCACAAGTAGAAAGAGTAACAGTTGGTTGTTTCTTCGACATCAAAGTGAAAGAAATGTCTCCTATGAAGAACACGAACCCTGTAGTGCTCTTTCTATCATTCATGTCTTTAACTCAATCACTGTCGCTATAACCTAGAAACTTGAAATTTCTAGGTGATGAGTAAAGTAAGCCAAAATCAATTATACCTTTGATATAACGCATAATTCTTTTAGTGGTCTTTAGGTGGGTAGCAGTTGGAGTCTCCATGAAGCGACTGACAAATTATAAAGCATGAAGAATATCAAGTCTTGTGCATGTCAAACTCTTGAAAATCATTAACAAACTTCCAAATCGTTGGATCAATTCTTTTTCCCTCATCATAATTTGATAGCTTGACTCCACATTCTACAGTGGTTTTTATAGGTCGGCTATTATCCTTCTTGAATTTCTTCAATATCTCCCTTGCATAACCTTCATGAGAGATGAAAATCCCATCTTCCATTTGCTTGACTTCAATGTCAAGGTAGTATGCCATGAGCCCAATATCTGTCATTTTGAACTCCTTTATCATCTCTTCTTTGACCTTTTTAAACATGCTTAGATTATTTCTGGTGAAGATCAAGTCATCGACATATAAAGAAATAATCATGACGTTTTCATCCTCATTCTGGATGTAAAAAGCATGTTCATAAGGAAACTTCATGAAGCCTTTCTTTTGCAGATACTTGTCTATTCGGCTATTCCATGCACTTGGTGCTTGCTTTTGCCCGTGGAGAGCCTTTTTTAGCTTTAGAACCTTATCTTCTTATCCTTTGACTTCATATTTTGGTGGTCGCTGAATGTAGACTTTTTCTTCAAGTATTTCATTCAAAAATGCAGATTTTACATCCATTTGATGTATTCTCCATTTATTTTGAGCTACCAAAGAGATAAATAGTCTAATAGTTTCTAATTGAGCAACATGGGCAAATATCTCATCATTGTCGATGCCTGCTCTTTGACTGTAGCCTTTTGCTACCAATCTTGTCTTGCATATTTCAACTTCTCCTTTAAAATTCTTCTTCTCTTTGTATACCCACTTCACATTAATTGCCTTAAGCCTATTAGGAAGTGAAGCTAGCTCCCATGTGTCGTTCTTCTCAATTGCCATGATTTCTTCAGCCATTCTATCTTTTCACTTCTTGCTTTGTATGACTTCTTGGAAATCAAAGAGACAAAAATTGGAAAAGAGACAAAAATGAGTAAGATTATCTTGATTCATAGTTACCTCATAAAGAACTTTTAATCTTCCGAAGCGTGGTACTCTTTTACTTGAATTTTCTTTTAAAGTTGATTACAATGAGTCACTTTGAGTACTTGTAGTCAATGTTGTTTATGGAGTAGTAGGCTCTTCTCTTGCTTGCACAATCTTTGGCTGCTGTGTGTCTTCTTCTTGAAAGTATGGGAAAAAATTGTAATCCTCATCATGTAGTCCCTAGTCTCATTCTCCTCATTCATTGAATATGACATCTCTGCAAAGGGTTCTCTTCCTTGTATTTGGATTGTATAGCTTGTAGTCTTTCGAGTTGTTGTCGTAACCAATGAAAATGAAATTCTTGCTCTTGTCATCCAGCTTACCTCTTTTCTTGTTGGGTATGTGTACATGAGTTATGCATCCAAAAACTTGTAGATGAGAGATGTCGGGCTTCCTTCCACTCCATGTTTCTTGCTTCTTGTGGTGTCTTTTCCAAAACACTTCTTGTTGGTGATGGGTTAGCCAAATAAACAACACATGCAACCACTTATGTCTAAAACTCTTTCGGCAATCTCTTGCTTTTTAACATACTGCTTGTCATGTTAAGGATGGTTCTATTCTTACTTTCCGCTGCTCTGTTTTGTTGGGGGGATCTTGGAACAGTTTAAAGTCAACATATTCCATTGGCTTCACAGAATTCTTGAAATTTATTTGAAGTAAATTCTCCTCCTCGATCAGATTCATAGCTTTGATCTTGAGACCACTCTCTTTCTCTACATCTACCTTAAACTTCTTGAATGTTCCAAAAACTTCTGATTTTTGTTTTTAGAAATATTTCCATGTTTTTCATGAAAAATCATCTATGAAGAGAAAAAAATAGTTGCTCTTACCGAGTGAGCTTGGTTTTCATGGACCACAAGCATTTGTATGTATGAGCTCAATAGGCTTTTGGGCTCTTGAACTTGACTCCCATGGAAAGCTTTTTCTGAAGTGCTTTCGAGTAAAAATCCTTCACATAATTGATCAGGGTTATTGATGTAAGGTAATCCTCTCACCATCTCTTTCTACCATCTCTTTCTTTGAAAGCTCTTTCTTTGAAAGCAATTCAAGTCCTCCGAAGTTGAGATGCCCAAATCGAAGATGTCAGAGCCAAAAAACATCTTTATAACATGTCTTCAGATATTTGACAATATCGTTTGAATGTTGAGTGATAACATTCTATTTTTAGACATTGACACCTTAACAATCAAGTATTGTCTTTTAAGAAGAGAATATTTTCTTTCAAGTGAATATCATATCCATTCTCCAAGAGTTGCCTTAAACTTAAGATGTCGCTCTTCATATTCAACACAAAGTAAACATTAGAAATAAATTGAGGCTTCCCATTTTTCTAACGGATGAGAATGTTAATTTTGCCTTTCACCTCTATCTTGGACTCATCTCCAAAAGAAACATTGCCGCTTACTGATTCATCAAGCTCTACGAACATGCTTCGTCTTCCACACATATGGTTGCTTGCACTGGTATCCAAGTACCATGTACTATCTTCACCTCTTTCATTGTTCTTGTTTGCTATAAGTAGAGCATCATCTTCTTCTCTATTTTCTTCTATGTAGTTGATTCTTTCATTAACTTTGTATTTAGGTGCTCTATATTCTTTCTCATAATGTACGAACTTGTTACAACTATAACACTTAATTTAAAACTTATCATACCTCGAGTTTGAGCCCCCTGGACCACGTCCACTTGTAGTTCTTTCTCCTTTCTCATAATTATTGTTGGTACTCCATCCTTGCTTGCTAGCATGACCTCATCCTTGTCTGTTACCTCTTTCGTGTTGACTTCTAATATTGTTGAAGCTTTCATCTTTTTGAGTTGGTTGGAGATCTGTCTTGAGAAGTTATTTGGAAATCTCTTCATTCATCTTCTTCTTTTCCTCATGGACTTGCAATTAACCCAGAAGTTGCTATATCGTCATGGCTTGTAAATCCTTGGTCTCTTCAATTATGGTTGTGATACTATCAAATTTTAAATCTAACGTTCGAAGAATCTTTTCCATTATAGCCACATCTTCTAACTTCTCACCATTTCTATTTAGTTGATTGGAAATGGTAATGACTTTAGAAAAGTAATCGGAGACCAACTCACCTTCTTTCATATGCAAAACATCAAATTGGCTTCTTAAAGTTTGAATTCGTACCTTTTCAACCTTCTCTTGTCCCTTATATGAGATCTTGAGCTTCTTCCATGCTAGCTTGGCCGAAGTAGCACTTGAGATCTTCTCAAAACCATCTTCATCTAAAGCTTGATAGATGAGGAAGAGAGCCTTCTTGTCTCTCTTTTGCAAGTCTCTTAAGCTATCCTTTTATGTTGTGGATAGAGCGGACTCGTCGCTTGGCTCATCGTAACCTTTCTCCACAACCTCCCAAACGTCATGCACTCCAAGGAGGACCTTCATCTTGATACTCCAATTGTCGTAGATGCTTTCCTTAAGCATCAGGACTTAAAAGAAAACCATGCCACTATTTGCCATTGCTCCATAAAGAAACCTTTAGGCTCTGATACAACTTTGTTGTAATGAATAAGCTTTTAGGATTTGACAGAGGTTAAAAATTTATGAAAGAGGTTTCACTTCTATTGATCACCTTTACTTTGCTTGTTACAAACTCATATACTCCACCCCTATTTATACAAGTAGAACTTCCTGAATTAATGGCTAGGATTGTGTCACTACAATTCTAATATAATGGTTACAAATAATTTCACACCTACCACACTTACCACACATACCACACAATAATTTCATACCTACAACATATTCTAAAATAAGCTTCTAGATGAGACATGTTAAAATCAAGTTTATATTTCAACAACGATATCATAGTTCAAAAGCTTAACACAACCTTATTTTTCGTTGCTGAGTTGGCGAGTGGTGCACTCAATCGTCGAGTGTTTTAGCTCTATGCTCTTAAGGCATCCTAGAATGATCGAGTCTTTGGTCTTCTGCAGCTACGCCTAAAAATTTTAGCAAAATCTTCGGAAAAATATCATCTCCCACGAATAAAAAACCTTTTTTTTTAAGACTTTATGGTTAGGTTCATTGTTGTTGCTAATTACTTCGGAGATCCTGTCCGCATCTTTTGACAAATTCTGTAGGTTGGAGTGTGTCACCTAAATCGAAGAGCTCGACGTTGATAACGAGGACAACGAGATGGAGTTATTACTGAGAGTAATGGCATCGATTCAATTGATATTTTATATGTATTTTGTGCATTGGGTTTGTGTATATCATAAATCTGTCAGCACAAATCTTGAGAAAATCAAACAGATTGGAAGATAGAAGAACATAACCCAACGGGTCCCACTAACAAAAACCAAAGGACATTGTATCATGGTAGTCCAAAGAGGAAATATCCAGCTTTACTTTCTTTGATCGGAACTCTGAGCTGACTGAACAGAAGGTCGTATGAAAGAAAGATAAATGGAGCTAAATTTGGGAGGTAGTCGTTCACGACCAACTCCAAAGAGGAAATATCCAGCTTTACTTTCTTTGATTGGAACTCGGAGCTGACTGAACAAAAGGTCATATGAAAGAAAGATAAATGGAGCTAAATTTGGGAGGTAGTCAATCACGACCAGCTTTCCCAGTCGATTCCGGAGCTCCTCATAAAATGGCCATGGGCCCCCCATGAAACGTTTCTTTGACTCTATAAGAAGGCTCTATGTATAAGGACTGTCCATCAGATTATGGTGGTATGTCGTATGTGCCTCTTCAAAAACTTTTCCCTTGAAAGCCTGCTCGTCGGACTAGGCCGACCGATGACCTTTCAGCCGGTCAAATGTCTTCCAGCGAACTAATGGATCATCCGACCGATTCAAGTGGTCGTTGAGTCATTGAGTTATGAATACGAAAATGTGCCAAAATAACCAGTAACAGCTCTATTGAAGCTGATATGAATACGAAAAGATGTCAAAATAATATGTAAGGCTCCTTTTAATGTGGTTACAAATACGAAAAGGTCTCAAAATAATCCTTAACACCCCTATCAAAGCATGGGAAGAGTGTAATTGAACACTTGATACCCTAAAATTTATAAATAGGGGGTCATTTCTACTGTAATGGCTGTTGATTCATCATACATAAACTCTTGTATTTACTATGCACTCTCATCTCTCTCTCCCTTTTTATCTTTCTCTCTCTGTTTCCTTTTTCCGAAGCTATACTCTAATTCATAGGTGTGATTCATGTCATAGATTCAAATTTACCTAGTGGTAGGAGTGTAAAAAGTAAAATGTGTAAATGGTAACGAATTTCGTGCTATGTAAATTTCCATTTCTTTATTACATATATGCCACTTTACTTAAGCATAACAAGTGCATCTCTTTTCTTTTAAGTTAAAAAAGTGATATTTTTTTATGTAATATGAATATGTGTTGGGTGGTATTAATGTAAATAGTAAAGTTATATGTGTCAATACATAGGATTTGGGTGGGATGCATGTAAATGCTTCCCAATTATTGCGAACATCACTGAATAACTGAAGCAATAAAGAACGGCAGAAAGCATCATCAAGTTATCATTTTCAAACTAGAAGATTTTCTTTCAGCGGAAAGATTTTCTTCGCTTTAAAGAAAGAGATGGTTTATTTCTTGCAGGGCCAGTAAAGTGATGATGCGGCATAATAATAATATGATTATCATTTCTATGGTGGATTTATATGACATTATTTTATCTTTATTTGAAAGTTTGACATGAAAGTGATTTATTAAAATTTTTCGTTTTACATGTGCATTTTCTATAAAAGATTTCACGACGAAATCGATTCGTTTGTGCCAGTACACGTAATTATGTACAGAAAATCCATTATAAAATCATAGCATTATCATGAAATATATACGTCCACTAATGAGATCGCTTTTTACAACGAGGCATCTCCATTTCTTGACAAGTGACAACACTATAACTGGAATTACGTGCAGACGACGCTACTAATAATGGATGGTTGAAGGCATGACTTAGCATATAAAATGACGTTCAATAAAATATTAATAAGGAAGCTTTTTTTTTCAACATAGATATATATATTTAGTCAGCGATATGGCTGATAAAGCAAGAAAAATTACTTAATTTTTATTTATTTTGCACGTTTTTGCTGACCAAATTCAGCTAATTTCATTTTAATAATTCATAGTTAGTTTAAGGTATTTTATTTGCAGCAAGATCGAGTAGTTTTTATGACTCCAAACGTTTGCTGACCGAGATTTAGCATCCATTCATGAAATGTAAATAAAGTACAGCCTCACCATTGCTGTTTATTTCTAAGTCTCATAAATCTTGTCAAATATAAAGAGAAGTAAACAATAGCTAATCTATTGCAGTCATACGCCACATCAGCTTCTAATTTATTGCTACTTTGAATTGTTTCACTGACAATAACCAACAGGAGCTTGAAAAGATCGATCCAGATACAATATTTGGAATCTCCATGTCTCAGATGTTAGCTTTTTCAAGTAAAAGATCAAGGGTGGTGATACTTAATGTTTGGACAGAAGGAGTGCATGCATGAGATGCAGCGTAATTTTGTGATAAGATTTTCTTAGATTTGATTAATTGATAGGTTGGTGTAATTTGTACAATTATGAGGTTCTCTAGCAGTGATTCGACTGCAGACATTGAGCTGATTCACTGGTTTCCTGTTTATATTAATTTTTTGTGGTAAGATATTCTTATTAGCATTTTTAGTAGGACAGCCGTGGAGAAAGTTCTGCTGGATCTATACTTTTGAGTGTTTCAAATCAATTTTACTTGGCTGAAATCGCACCAGATTCTGAAAGCAAAAGTGATGAGATGTGATAAACGTAATATTTCACCTTTCTGCTGTTCTAAAAATTACTTGGTTGCCATATAAAATTGGCTTTATTCATGAATCAGAAGTCTTGATATACGACGTGTAAACGACTGTTGAGATTGAGTCACTCCCCATTTTGTGCTTGGCTCGACCATATAAATGGAGTTTGTGCTATTTCCAAGTTAGCTTATTAGTTCGCTGGGAGTTGATAATTGCAAAAAGAGTGATAAGATTAAGAGAGACAGAGGGGACAAGAGAACTTAGTCTTCTTTTCGTAGTGACATTAGAAAGCTCCAAATTAAATCTAATGTTTAAGTTTACATCCAACATTATGCCGCCATAAGCTGTCGGGTCAAGTCCAGATTGAAGTGAATTCTTAACATTGGTTTGGTTTTCTCGGTTCACTTATGTATTTCTAAACAAACTAAAGTCAGGTATTAAGCAGTGCTTGAGTTAGTTTCACCCCTGATTGCAACAAAGAAATTACAAGAATTTTGTAGGGCCATATTGACAGAAGTAAGAAACGATTCAAATAATTTTTTAAATCGTAACCTCCCTTTATTTTAAGCAAAAGATGACACTGTCTACGTAGCGAAATAGTAGTGTTTACATAGTTTGGAATAGAGAAAAGTCATAATAAATACTTCTTTTACTTGGTATTATTTCGGACTTAGAACGCACATAAAGCGTCAATAAATAAAATAAAATAAAGTAGTCTGTACGACTCTCAAAACAATCTAATGACCTTGATTAAAAGAAATATAATGAAGATCATACCTCTGATTAAAAGCACGAATACTTATAAAGCCGGTCGGCTGAAGACCACTAGCCAATAGACAACCAACTGACCAAATGGCTGATGACCGACTGTAGGGCTATCGATTGAGTGAAGATCAGTCAGACAACCAAAGAGCCACCCAGGCCAACTGGTGATAGACATTCATGCCAACGACCAACCAAAGGTCTAGACTCCTAGCAATCACACAACTATCAATGTGAGGCTCCCTCAATAATTCCCCCAAAAGATCTACAAAGAACACCAAGGAACCATAGTAAAAGATGACAACTAACCACACTATAGTCGACCAACTACCACTCTCAAAACCGATTGGCTTCCCAGAGCGAAGACCAATTAGTATCCAAACAAAATAGTTGACTGACACTAGCTTAGTCAACCAACTTAAAGACTTGCAAACTAGAAGGTCCAGGCTATAAAAAAAGATACTTGAATAAGTTAAAAATCTGAAAAGGTGAGACAAAAGACAATATCACCCAGCAAATTCTCATGTAAAGCAGAAGTAGACATGTAATTTTCCATCTTTGGCCCTCTATCCTTTATAAATAAAGGATCCATAACATCTATTAGAGACTTTTTGCATCTTTAGGGTTTGACTGCTTTTGGCTCCTCTAAGAACCCACAATTATAGGGAGATTCTTCTCCCCTTTTGTTTTTTAACCCCCTTATTACAATATATAAAATGGGTTATAGATCCTGAAAATACCATGTTCGCCTTTAAAGAGCAAGTTTGCATATGCATTTTGAATTATTTTTTGCTTCACTTCTACCTCAAGGTCGCTATCGATATGATCCTAGGCATGCCTAATAAGAAAAATCTTGATTCAACATCCTAAAAGATATGGTGAGCGTTGAGTATGCTACCAACAATAAGATAAGTGACACCAATGAGGAGAAAATCATCTCAAAGACATTCCTAACAAGGAGTTTGCTAAGGATATCATGCAACAATAGATATGGAGTCAAAATACTCTTTTCATCATCTCCTTAAAGACTTTCACTAGGGGCGAGTACTGTAAAATAAGCTGTCGGCTACTATCAATCGAAACAAGTCGACTAACCACCACTAGATCAATTCAAGTTGTCGACACCTTACCCAGCTGATAAAGGGAGTAATACTTCAAAACTTATCCTTTGTCATGACATATTTCTCTAATACTTTTCCAGCTCTAATTGACACTTGGAGAACTCGAGTCCAAGTAGCAATACAATTAATAACTCAAAAGAGGTTCGGTCCGCAGAACAACCCATAACACTCTCATATTGTGACTCTTGGTCTCTAAGGTTGGATCTGATAATGATATGAAGGTTATTTCCTGCCCAGTACTGACAATATTCTTACAATCACCTCAGTAATGAATATGCTGGTTACCCACGTGAAAATCGTGATAAGATCTGCCTAAGTCTTGACAAATGGTGTGGCTTGATTGAGGTGACAATCCGATCAAGCAACCAAAATCTTGAAACATGTGAGATACAAACCGGGAAAAAATATCATAAACTAATTTAGGTGATTTACATCGATGGTTTATAAGTCTAATCAAAATCCTAACAAAAAATCTGATCAACTCCAAGCATCAAAAGCAAATCTCAGAGCTCAATGTGGGTAAAGCTCTGAAGGTGATTCAAATCATCAACTAACAAAAATATTCATCACCTAACAACTATCACAAAATCATGTGGTAACAATAAAATAATAAAAATGCAAATGTATGCAAAAATGACCGAAAAGCCTCTTTGATTTTTATTTTAAAAAATTACAAGAATTTTCTATAAACAAAAGATTTTGTTTACATTTGCTTTACAAAATTATTTTTGAAAATTCTTAAATTACCATGAATTCGACTGGAAGTCCCTCCTTGTCCTTCAGCGTCTGAGTCATCCCTGGAAGACCCCTCAAATTGGTATAGAGAGCAGAAATTTCATCTAAGTTCAGAAAATTTAGGTCGATTAGATATGATCAAATGAAATATCTAAGTTCATCTAAGTTCACAACTTCGCTTAAATTTGTTGGATCACCACTATAGTTTCAAAAAAAAAAAAAAAAAGAGAGAAGAAACCCTCACCTATTACACCGACTACTTTGCCATGTGCCTCAACTAGCCTCTTTTTTGTTGTCTTGACTTCCTGCCCAGGAACTTCTTTTTCCTTGGCCTTAGAAGTAGCCCTCTATCGAGACATCCAGACGACAACATCTTTCTTTTGCTTGCCTCTTCAAAGTTAGAGGCAGTCGACAAGTCTGATGTATTTTGACCAAATATTACAAGGATTAATACCCTATTCATATTCATTGGATTGGTATACTGAGGAACTGAGAGTGGTTGTTGATACAACAATTTTTGTGCGTTAAAAGTTTTTTCAATACCACAACACACAAGACAGCTATACTAAAAAATCTGCAGATCAATCACGTTAAAAGTTACCTTAGTATAATAAGTTTTCGCTTTTAAAATATTGAAAGTTGTCACTCTTAGTGAATTAAGGTGTACTTTCAATTTCAAATCGTTACTAGGTTGAAAACGCAAGTATACGTATCGCTCAATAATAAAGGGTTCTAATGGAGCCATAGGTATTGATCTCACAGAGAGGTGAAAATTTTTACGGTAATAACTCAAAGACACAATATTTAAACTATAGAAAAATTAAGTAAGAAAATAGATTTAATTTTTTTTAATGCCACTAAAGAAGCTACATTTGCTGCACTAATCTCGAAACTTTAAAGCTAAATTTACTAAAACTAAACTATGTTTTGTGACGGAGAGTTCAAATTTAAGAAAGTATCATTCCCCTTACAACGAGATTATAGTAAGTGAATTATCATTATAGTAGTGAATTATCAAATTGAAGAAAATTGTATTGTGTCAAATAGAAGCAATTATATTCCTTATCCTTTTTACAAGAGACAAAGAACATTGGCTAATCTATTTTTTAGTCCCTAAATTCTCGGTTAGGCTGAGAAGATAATGCCTCTCACTCTAAAGTTCTCTTGTTCCCCTTGCCTGAGGGTTAATATCTCGCTTTAGTTTACAAACACTTGGACCAAATTGGGGATTTTTTTTTTCACCCTAAAATCTCTAAGTCTACGCGCATCAATCAATGTTTTGTTATTTATTTGCACTAAACGCGATGGACTACATTCTCATCCATGAAATTTAATGTGATTCTTACTTTGTTGTAGAAAGCATAGCCCTCTCGGATCTTATGTTTCACAAAAAAATTTTATAATTCAATTGACAAGATCGAAAAATAAATGAAATTCAAAGTTTGAATCATCACAATTAAGAAATTAAAATATTGCACATTAATTTTGATTCTTAACATGAACTTATCTTTTTATAGAGAGAAGGACAAAGAAATATACTAAGAATTCATGAGGAAGATACCAAAAAACATGGATTATATGTATAAAAACAAGTTTACAAAACTAGAAAAAAAGGTAAAATAACTTAACTCGATCTCTTCCCCAAGAAAATCCCTTGAAGTTCCTTTGAATCTGTTTATCTCTTTACAATAACACTCAAATCTCTCTTAGAAATGTAAAAAAGAAGAAATCTCTTACTTTCCCTCTCCTCTTATAAATCTTAGAAACACTCTCTCCAATCTCTCCCACACACTTGCCTCACTCACCTAAACCTTTGATACTCACGCCCCCCTCATTCTGACATAAAAAAAATCTTTTATAATTTTGGGATGAATTTCCCAAATGTCTCTTTAGGCATCTCTTCAAAATCCATCCAAATTCAATGCATTTGTGAAAATAACCGTCTCCGGTGCCTAGGCGCCATCTTCTCTAGATTCTTGTGCTAAGCACCAGTTCAATTTTTGAAAGTGCCTCCTTTTAACTCCAAATTTTGTCCTTTTTGTATCCTTTATGTTCCAAATGCCTAGACATAGTATACCTACAATAAAATAAGAAAATACCTTTCTTTAAAGTGCAGTATCACCAAATATAGGCCTTGAATATATATGTAAAATTGAATATTTTTTTGTTGTATCAAAATCCCCCAAACTTAAGTGTTACTTGTCCTCAAGTAACTCTTTTACTACATAAAAAGTATGACTTAAGTAGTGAGCGTCACTTAAAGATTTCTATTGTTCTTATTTAATAAAAATAATAGTAAGACTTTAGAGAAATTTTTTTTAATAACTTAAGTTAAAACTAAAAATATAAGAATATCTGTTAATCATGTTTAAGAGTTTTGATTTCCTATTCATTTCAAGAATAATTGTAATTCATCATATTAAGGATGCTTAGGAGAACTATGTGAAAAATAACTTCATGATAAATTCATTAGTAAATATGCTAATACTCTAATATAAGTTATAAATGTGCTTAAGCTTGTTTTCTTAAGTTGATTCAATTGAAGCCAATTTTTTATTAGACATCTCCTCAAGCTTCTCCTCACATATAATTTTCTTCTTCTCTTTTTTTTTTAGGATCATTTTCAATCCTTTCTTTTAATTTATTTTTCATGTGAGGATTGCTATATCTAAATAACATTTAATGAATTTGAACTTCACTATCCTCTTCTTAAAGTTAACAACTTCATACATGCCTTATAATTGCATATTAGCTTTGAATTTTTTTTTTCATAAATTCTCAATCCTTTCTTTTTACATAACTCAAAGTCTCTCTTAATATTTCAAAAATACAATTTCCTTTACTTTAAATAACAAACACATAACCTTATACTCTTATACTAAATATCTTTACTTTTAGAACTAACCTTCATTTTTAAAGATTTTTTACTTAAGTCTTTAGTCAAATTTACAAAATCAAAAACATAGTTATCTTCAAGTTGACCTCTGACATAAAAATTTATGTTAAAAATAATTTTAAATATATAGCACATTGAGGACAAATAAAGTTTTGTTTCTTTTTTTATTTTAAAAAAAAAAATTCTTTCCTCCAAACTTAATTTTTTAATAGGTAAAGCATTTAATACAAAAATGAAGGTAGAAAGTAAACATTAAATGCATTTAAATAAAACTAACCTAGAGAGGGCTTTGAACATGAAACTTTGTAGGTACCAATTAAAAAGAATAGAGTATAAAGCATTATGCAAAACAAGATATATCAAAAAGATTTGCTAAGTAAAGGAGAGTTCAAAACATAAGTAATAATTTGCAAAAAAAACAATATTGAAATAAAAACAAACAATTTACATCTAAACATAATAAGCTTAACACCAGTTTACATTACACATGATATTAAAATAAAGTTCACCAACTAACAACGACATGAAAACAAAATCAAACTTCAGAAAAAAAAAAACATGATATTAAACTACTTATCATCATCCTCCTCCTAATAATCTTCATCCTCTTTTTTTAAATCTTCTTCAGGCTCATAAGGTGTAAAGCGAGGGCAAGTAGGGAATTCTACATTATGATCACCCCTCAAATATTTTTCCATAGCCTCATTATAGGAAATTTCATAATCTACTTTCCTTTGCATATATTCATCATTATGATAATTTCAAACCTCCAAAGTTCTCATTTGATTTCTGAGGGTCAAAATATCACCTTGCTTAAAAAGTAGTTGCTCCATAACATTCTCTAGAGAAGTAGTGTGAGATGTAGAAGGTCTAGAAGCTGAAGTAGAAGGTATATCACTGCTTCTACCCCATGCTCGCTGTCTAACATGCAACTCATATGTTTGAACACTGGCTTAATGATAGGTTTAAGAGGTTGTAACAATTTTTCAGAGCTATCACAAGCCACTCCTGATTGGTCACATACGGTAAAAAACAAGGTTGGGTATCCTAAAATTCCAGTAGTCCCACCTCTAAAAGAATTATGAGAATTCCGATAAATGAGAGCACTGATGTTTATACTCTTCATTTGTTGAATATAGAAATTCAAAGTAGCTCTCTCCTTAGTGAAGTGACTTCAAGTGACTTCACTCAGATGATTTGTTGGAAGGAGTCGAGTAGAAATAAAATAATATCAAGCTTTAGATTGAGCATTTAACATAGAGGTAGAGAAGTTTACCTTATGATTATTCTTCATTTTTCAAACATGTCTTCCGTCAATCAGAAAAGCAATTACTTCATCCAGTACAGAATCCGATGTATCAAATGTAGAATATTCACAGTGAAATTCATCCCTCAACTCATATAGTGCATTAATTCTCTTAGGGATGAATTCAACAGTCTTACTCATACAAATACTTGACCATCCAAAGCTTCTCGTAGGCTTGCATAAAATTCCTAGTTGATTGAGACAACTGCTACAACCGTGAAATAGAAAAAAAGTTTCCTACTTTCTTTCTACAAAAAAATCCATCAATAGAACCTTCGGGATTGTAAAATGCTCGTTTCTGAATCAGTTTCCTTGTCATGAGATGGGTAATATAATGATACTGGGCTTTGATGTTCACAAATTTTCTTGTGTCACAGGCTTCTTTCCCCTTTGTCTTCCTCAATTTTGGAGCCATATGAGTTCTAAAAACTCAAAATATTTCCACATAAATTTGCTATAGCGATAAACTAAACTCCTAAAATCAAAATCATTGCTAAGAAACTTCACATCTTGGATTCTTCACTCGATTTCTCCAAAATTTTCAATTTTTGTTTTTCAGATAATGTAGGAGAAATCCATGGTGAAAATAAGAAATTTTTAGGTTAAAGTGAAACTATTACCAAGAGAAGATGAAATCCAAGAATTTCAAGTCCCAAAATGGCCTCAAATCCAACTATTTGGAAGCCTTAAGATAAATTCGGCCTTAGTCGCAAGGTAGAAGTTGAACTGAAGTTGAAATATGGCATCACTATTCATTTTCGAAATTTTTAATGACTTAGCCAATTTGGCGCCTAGGCTCCAACGCTTAAAATTTTAGTTTTCAATTTTTTTTGGCACTCCATCTTCTAATTAGTTTAAAAACACTTTAATTTTCATAATTAAGTAATTTACTAACATTAAATTTTCAAAAACAACAAATAACTTCACATTTTTATATATAAATCCGAATAATTACAAACAAGTATTTTGAAATCATAATGTAAAACTTAGCATTGAAATCACACCAACAACTTCCTAATGCTGAAAACTAAACATTAAATACTAGTAGAAAATGTAATAAGTTTCATATAAAAAACTATGGAAATCCAACATAACTAAACACAGATAAGCTCTTATAAACCAGAATTCCAAACTTCAGAGTTGCTACACATCTTCATCTTTAACACGGTCGTCTTCTCTAATACTCCCATGGATTGTCGATGCACAAATAAATTCTAGAAAGGATGGTGAGGAAATTCATTAGCGAAGTTCATTAGTAGAGTCTTCTTCGATCCAAACATTCTTCTTATACATTTGCACCATAGCCTCTTCCATTAGTTCAATGTGATCAAATTGCTCTTTAATTCTCCAATCTAGATGGTTTAACTGATCAGAAATATTGCTAATCACATTCAAAATATTAGTTATCTCATTCTCTAACTTGTTAATATTCTTCAAAATAACATATGAACTATTGAGAAATTTTGGTGGTAAGAGTTATGAATTTTGAGATGACTGATCTATAAGAATATTTTTGTCATTCACTTCTCCATTTTTTAAGTAGTCACAGTTTAATACTAGGTTCATGGGCTTCCAAGGAAGAATCACTTTTTCCCAATTTTCATATGAAACTTGCGATTGGCTAGAAAGCAACAATATTGTGAATGGATGTCCAAAACCATGATTAGATCTCTTGAGAATCAAACAAAGAGTAGATTTTACTATTATAGCACCCACATCAATAGGTCCCCACATCAATAGGTATAGGTCTTCCAGTTTGAATACAGTAGTTCAATATAGCACTTTCCTTCATCACTTTACTGATTTTTGTAATAGGGAGAAATTTTTCCAAAAGAAAGATATGCCAAGGCTTCGACACAAAATTTAATAATGAAGAAGGAAAACCTACATTATTGTCATCTCTTATCTCCCATGTTCCATTTTCATCCGTCAATAATCTAAAAACTTCATTCATATCGTCTCTTGTAGGGGCATAGTTGACATAATGACAAATCAGAACATTCTCGATCAAGAAGAAATCATTAATTCTTGAAGGAGTAAAAAGTACCCACCTTCCTCGAATATAAACAACTCTTTGATTAATCCCATGAAGATTTGCATAAAATTTTTTCACAAAAGGAATTACTACGGCTGCAGTTGTGTAGCATTGTACTTCCCATTGCCTTTGCACAATGTTCTCTTCCACAATAATACTAGGAGTATTGAATCCTTGATTCACAAACCCTCTTTCCTTGTTCAATCTCTTCTTCATAAGGACTTTATTGTGCAACATTTGCGCATAAAAACTAATTAACTTTCTCAGGTTGAAAATACCATATTTAGAAGCATCCCTGGACTTAGAGGCCATAAGAACAAGAATAGTGGATCCTCTCCCTCTCTACTAATTTAATTTAACTACAAATGGCAGGTTTTAGGAGTTATATAGAGAAACTTTAGCCAAAAACCGTCAATAGAAGGTTCTGGAATGGTTTTTCCAACTACAGCACCAAGGCGCCTGATTGTGGCGCTTCAGCACCGGGCTTTCCGAAAAGTGGTGATTAGGTGCTAGATTTAGGCTCGTAGGCATGAGTGCTCCGTGAAATAAGCACGTAGGTGCCAGTTTAGGCACCTAGGCACCAGTGCATTTTTTTGCACTACTTTGTCTAAGGTCCAAAGTAACTCGCATACCTTCCATAAAATTGAATATCTAAAATGTTTTTATGCATTTTATTAACATTTAAGTCTCCAAAGCACATAGAATTTAATCAAAAGAGCTTTTCTTACAAAAAAAAAAATTGAAAAAATTACACAAATAACTATGGGTTGCCTCCCATAAAGCGCTTTGTTTAACGTCGTCAGCCCGACATTTTTAGTTTTTACTCTGGGTGACCAAACGTTAAAACCTCATTAAAAAATGGTCTTTGTCCACCAAAATAAGGTTTTAAATGATGTCAATTAACTTTAAATATTTTTCTAGTTTTTGGATCTTCAAAATCCACAACTCTATATGGGTAGACTTTTATAACAATAAATGACCCTGACCACCTGAACTTATGTTTTCCAGGAAATAATTTTAATTTTGTGTTATACAATTAAAATTTTTGTCCAGGTTCATATTTTGTTCTTAATATCTTTTGTTCATGCTAATTTTTTATTTTTTCCTTATAAATCTTAGCATTCTCATAAGATTCATTTCTAATCTCTTTGAGCTCATTCAGTTGCAATAATCGTTTCTCATCACTATCTTTTAAATTAAAATTAATTTTTTAGTAGCGCAATAAGCTTTATACTCCAGTTCTACTGGTAAGTGACAAGTTTTTCCAAAAATAAGTCTATATGGAGACATTCCTATAGGAGCTTTATGAGCTGTTTTGTAAGCCCATAATGTAGTATCTAATTTAGCAGACAAATCCATCTTGTTAGGATTTACAGTATTTTCCAAGATTCATTTAATTTCATAGTTAGATAATTTTGCTAGAACACTAGTCTAGGAAGATAAGTAGTAGAGATCCTACGCTCAATATCATATTTTCCAACAAATTTTTCAATTCTTTTATTCCTGAAATGAGATCCCCCATCTGTAATGATTACTCTAGGTATTCCATATCTTGTAAGAATATTTTTCATTAAAAATTTAGATTTACTCCAAGCATCGCATCGAGGTAAAGCAACTGCCTCAATCCATTTGGAAGCATAGTCTACTGCAGCTAATATATATAAATTTTTGAAAGAGGGTACAACGGTCCCATAAAATCCAATCCTCAAACATAAAAAATTTCAACATTCAATAAAAAATTTTGGGGCATTTCATACTTTTTTGAAATATTTCCTGCTCGCTGACATTGACACATGTTTTTATATATGTATTAAAATCCTTAAATATAGTAGGCCTATAAAATCCAGATTGTAAAATTTTATATGATGATGATCTACTAATTCCAAAATGTCCCCTCAAATTCAGAATCATGACATTTTCAAATAATTTTTTTAGTTTCTTTATATGGTACACAACTTCAAATAACTTGATCTTTACATTGCTTATATAAATATGGGCCATCCCAAAAGTAAAACATTTTATCGTGAATAAATTTTTTATGTCGTTGCTTTGTCTATCCATACGGTAAAAGATCACTACCAATATAGTTCACTATGTTCGCATACTATGGTGCATACCATTCATTAATAATGTATAGTTGTTCATCAAGAAAATTTTCATTAATTTCACTTTCATAATTAAATGATTTTTCTTATTCTAGCCAAGATAAATGATCAACTATTTGATTATTAGACCCATTCTTATCTACTACCACAAAATCAAATTATTGCATCAAATGGATCCATCTAAAATAATCTTGGTTGCATCAATATCTTATAGCAGAGTGATCAGTACACACAATACATTTAGCTCGAATAAGATATGATATAAACTTATCAAAAATATATAAATTTAATAATAACTCTTTCTTAGTAGTGGTATAATTATTTTAGCTTCATTCATACTTTTATTTTCGTAATATACAACTTTAAAAATTCTGTCATATCTTTGCTCTAATACAACTCTAATTGCATAATCACTAGCATCATACATTATCTCAAATGGTTTCTCCTAATCAAGTGAAATTATTATAGGAGCAGTGATTACTTTTTCTTTTAATAATTCAAAAGGCATTTTTGCATTTTTGATTGAAATCAAATTTTGCATCTTTTTCTAATAGTTGGCATAGAGGCTTAGTAACTTTAAAAAAATCTTTAATACATTGCTTGTAGAAACCAGCATGTCCTAAAAAACTTCTGACCCCTCTCACTGTAGCAGGAGGAGGTAGTTTAGCTTTAACTTGAATTTTCATAGGATCTACTTCCATATTGTTTTCAGAAATTTTATATCGAAGTACAATTCCTCCTGCAACCATAAATTGATATTTCTCCCAACTTAATATTAAATTTATCTTTTCACATCACTTTAAAACTTTTTCTAAATAATTTAAACATCATTTAAATAAAGTTCCAAACACTGAAAAATCATCCATAAAAACTTCTATTCTTTTTCCACTTAAATCACAAAATATAGACATCTTACATCTTTGAAATATTGCAGGTGCATTACATAAACCAAAAGACATTCATCTAAAAATAAAAGTGTCCACGACTAGTAAATGTTGCATTTTCTTGATCCTTAGAAGAAATAAGAATTTGATGATAACCAATATATCCATCTAAAAAGCTAAAATAGTTGTGCCCAACTAGTCTTGTGCCCGTGCCCAACTAGTCTATCCAACATTTGGTCTAGAAAAGGCAAAGGAAAGTGATCTTTCATAGTGGTGAGATTTAATTTTTCATAGTTACTACAGATTCGCCAATCGATGACTTATCATGATGGTATTAATTCTTATTTCTCATTGACAGCAATAGCCACACCCCCTTTCTTTGGAACTCAGTGAATTGGAATAACCCAAGCACTATACAATTTATAATTCTGGCATCTAATCATTTTGAAATTTCTTTCTTAACCACTTCTTTTGAGGATTAGCTTTAGGTTCATGATGTTCTTCTAATAAAATTCTATGCATACAAATTGAATGACTGATTCCTTTGATGTCAGATAATGACCATCCAAAGAATTTCTTATATTTTCATAAAATCTCTACTAAATTATGTTCTTGTAATTTAATTAACTCTGAGGATGCTATAACCGATAATTTAAATAAATCTCCTAAAAGACATATTTTAAATATGTATGGAGTACTTTCATATCGAGTTCACGAGGTGTTTCAATTGAAAGAATAAGATTTTTTATTTTTCATAATATCTAAAAAAATAAATCTTTCCTGAACATAATCTAAGTCTTCATTACATATTTTAATGGATTTATCTTCCCTTTTATCCTCATCTTCATGTTTCAAATCTCGTCCCATTTTCTCTTCAAAAATTTTTGTAACATGATCATTACTCAAATAATCACAAATTTCCATCTTGTAGCATTCATCATCTTTTAACTTTGTTGGGTATTTCATAGAATTTTATATATTAAAGGTAACTTCTTAATCATCGACTCTTCGGCTCACTTGGTTAACTCACCTTTTTGAACATCTCTCATAGCTCTTCCAAATTCTCCCTAAAATGATTGAAATTTCTTTGTCTTCCTCCATATCTAACATAATGAAGCCTACAGGAAAGTTAGGTTTATTAACATTTACCAATACATCTTCTACAAATCCTTTAGGATAGGTGATCGAACGATCAACAAACTGAAGGGTTACTGTAGTAGGGGAAATCTCTCCTAATCCTAACTTTCTGAAAATAGATAGAGGCATAAGATTAATACTGGCTCCCAAATCACATAAAACTTTTCCAAAAAGTCTTTTGCCTATAGCACAAGGAATGGTAAAACTACTAGGATCTTCAAGTTTCTCATGAAGCTTTTTTTGAATTATAGTGCTACACTCTTCACTAAGTGCAATTATCTCATTATCTGCAAATTTCCTTTTTCTATTAAGTGTATTCTTCATGAACTTTACATAACTCAACATTTGTTCCAAGGCTTCAACAAATGGAATTGTCATGATTAATTTCTTAAATATTTCAAAAAATTTTGAGTTGTTTAACCAATTTTTGCTATCTCAATCTTTGAGAAAATAGAGGTGGTGGTTTTTTTATAGTAATTTTTATTAGTTTAATAGGATATTCTAAATCATGATGAATATCTCCCTCATATTTTTAAATTTATACCCCTTATTTCTCAACTTCAATGTATTTTTGAACACTTGTTTCCACTTCTCTTCCACTTCTTAGTTGTATAGCTTTAATTTAATCTTTATTCTAGCCTTTTAAATTAACCTATTACTAGAAAGAGTTCAAAGAGTTCCTTGAGGCCTACTGCTAAGTACAATAGCAATATGTGTCAATTGATTCTCAATGTTTCTAATTTCTGCTCCCTAACTTTGTAATTGATTACCCTTTTGTAATACCAATTTTTCCATAGACAAATTGTTCTCCTTAAATTGTGAATTTTTGTAACCAGGAGGATAATAAGGTCTATAGTTAGTATTCCATGATTGTTTACATTTTTCAAAGGGTTTGCTTGATTGTTCCCCCATTGTGGATT